>NW_010143148.1:7278-12800 GCF_000699245.1 Pterocles gutturalis
TGGGTGGGCTTTAAGGTCCCTTCCAACCCAAACCATCCTGTGATTCTGTAACTCAGGCAGGTTGAACCCCTCTCTTCCAGCTTGTGGGTGATGCAGCTTGGCCCTTAGTTGTCTAAAATAAACTGTGGGTTTGTCTCCTGGGTATTCCAGGAGAATACTTTGTATTTTGGATCAGTTTCTGCCATAACCGTGTTGCCTGTGATAGGAAAGAGATTTCCTCTGCTTAAAACTGGGTTTTTATTGTTGCCTGTTCTTCTTAAGAAGAGCATCTGATAAGCAGAGGTTGGGCACTAGTGCTGTTTCTTTCTCAGCTGCCCCAGAACTCTTTGGCTTCCCTTTTTCTGCATGGGATGGGTGGTCAGTCAAACTTTCCTGCTGGGTGGGGGGCTTTGGCCCCTAGAAGAGGAGCAAAAGGAGGAAGAAGCCAAGGTGTGGGCACACAATGACTGCAAAACCAGAAGAATGGGTGGGGGAGTCCAATGTAGAGAGCAGTGCTGGAAAACTCTTAATCCAAGATTTTTTTGGCCTTGATGAGACTCTTGGGTGTCCCTGTGGCCCCAGCCTGAGCATACCCCTGCAGCATCCCTGCGGGCTGGGGCACCACCACTCTCCATCCCTGCTCCTGGTGCCTGGGCTTGAAATCAGCCAGGGTTGGTACCTGCGCCCTTCGGAGGACCTGACCCTGAAATGATGGATCTCCAGCTCCACCTGCTCTCACACACAAACCAGAAGGGGGTCAGAGACACCACGACGAGGGGCTTGGAGAGGAGCTGAATAAGGCATCATGGAGCTGTTGGAAGGTGTTTGTTGTGATGCCAGCTGCTTTCTGCTGCCTCGGCAGCACCGATGGTTGGATCTGGGGAATGTGAGCTTCGATGGTCCAACAGGATGGCTGCTGCAGTTTTGTGCCTGAACCATGGAGATGCAGAGGACGTGCCTCCCTCTGAAATGTGCTCACACCGGAATGTGGCAGATCTGGAGAGCTATGGACCTCCTGGCCTCAGGGACTTCTTGGATGGAGCTTTGAGGACAAAGCAGAAGGGAGGACAGCTGAGAGGAGAAGAGGACAAGAGGAGGAAAGGGCTTTGGGGATTTCATTTCCTTCTGAAGGAGCTAAAGAAGAGAGCCAGGATGTCTGGGGCAGGAATTGCAGCACATGTTCATCCACTGCCTCCCTGCAGCCCTGGTGTTTCCCACCTGTTCATCCCCCAGCCCTTACAAATACCTTGGGAGCTCTTTAAAAATCCCCTTTTTCTGGTGGGATTTCCAGGAATACCTCAATCCAGCACCCTGTGGTCCTCTCCAAGGAATGGACATAGGAGGAAAGGAGCAACTGTTGGGTTCAAAACCTGCTTTTCCTGGCTCAAGCAGCCAGCAGCCCGGAGTGCGGCCAGGTTTGACTTTGTGACGATGGGAGCTCTGGGACCGAAGCAGAAGAAAGTTGCAGTGTCATGGAGATGTTTTTTTCCCCAGGAGAGTTTAGCAGCTCTGTTGGATGTGGCTGATGAGCCGTGATGCTGTTCTCCCTAACGGGACAGATGTTTGCTTCCAGCGGCGGGGCAGAGGGGGGTCCGTGCTGCTCAGGAACAGCGCTGCGGGTAGCTGGGCTTTTTTGCCTTTGAGTTGCTACAGCGAGTTGCCAAGGGACAGCGGTCTGAAGCTCAGCCCCAGAAGAATGATGCACTTGAGCTAATATTTCTGCATCTGCAGTTCACCCTTTTTCAGCCCTCTGGAGGGGTGTTTGAATAGCAAGGTTTAGACCCGTTGCAAGCCCTGGCGCTTGTGATGTGCCCTGTCCGCTTCATGGGCGAGGATGCAAGTTGGGTTCAGGTTCTTGATCAGACCTTGAAGCCTGAGAGCTTGCTTTGGACAAACTCTGCTCAGAAAACACATCTTTTCCTGGCAGACCTGGGCTGGTCCCTTTGCGCCAGGAGGTGCACGTGCTGCTGTTCCTGACCCTGCTGATGTTTAGTTTGCAGCACTGAAGGAGCAGGCTCTACCGTGCAGGTGTGGTCATGAATTTCCCCTCCCTCTACTTTTGTCTATATTCTATGCTACAGTTACCTCCTTAGTGGATGTTTTCTTCCCCAGAAGTGGTTGCTTTTTAAGTGTATGGTGCATATGCAGTTTGCAAAGGGAAAGCTGTCCGTGCTGAACGTTGCCCTCCGGTGCAGGTCGCAGCACACGGGGATTTGTAACACACAGCACTCATTTAGTCCTGACTTACAGCGGGTATATAAGGTGATTGCTCAGATTAGGTTCTTTTCTTTCTCCTTGGTGGGGTCAAAAGAGGGTAGGGTGTCTATGACAGAGCTGGGAGTTAAACCCTGGGGAGGTATACCTGTCCTTTAAGGCTCTCTGCTCCTGGCCAAGGACAAATCCTGCTCAGCTGCACCCCTCGGCCAGGTATAAAACCTCCCTGCAAGGGGTCCTGGGGCTGTGCCACCAGGGCTGGGGTTAGCTACGGTCTTTCTGTAGGGTTCATCTGTAATTTCTGCTCTTAGGTTTCAATTTCTGCTCAGGGTTTCTTCCTTTCACATTAGACTTGAGGGCAGTGCAATACGGTGTTAGCATCCCGGGGCGAAGTCTTTTCCCTGCTGCTGTAAGTGGTGATGTGAGCACATCAGGGCTTAGGGAAATTTTCAAATTTGTTTTGTAACATCTTCTTGCTTTGTTTCTTGTCTGCCTGAAAGGGGTCTAAAAAGGCTCCCAGTGGGTCCTCTCCGGAAGCAGCGTGCAGGGTGTTATCTGTCCTTGCCACTCCGTTTCCTTTTCTTCCTCCCTCTGAAGAATAAAGATATAAACACAGAGCTGAAAAGATGCAGGAGAAAAAAAAAATGGAATAACCGCCTCGCTGCCCAGGGGAAACCACAAATAACAGCCTGGGAGTAAACAGTGCTGACAGCAGACCTCCCTGCGGGAAACTCGCTTCATTTTTGAAAGCCTCTGGGTAGGACATAGAGCTGATAGCAGAGGAGTTAAGAGCACATGGGGCTGAGGAGGCAGCAATCCTCTCTGCAGTTCTAGTGGTGTTTGCAGATGAATTAAAGGCAATTAGCTAGCCTGGTGCGGATGAAGTCTGTGGGCAGCTGAGCTTGGACTTAATGGGGGTGTAGGGGCTTGCGCTGGGGGGTGTCTGAGCCGTGGGCTGGGGATCCTGCCCCTTGGTTTTACAAAGGAGGCCAAGAAAAGTCAGCAAAGGGCCGGCTGTGAGCAGAGCTCTGGTCTGTGGGATCATCTCGTGATTTCCCTGCTCAGGACCCGGTGTGAGTGTTGCTTTCTGGCTGACGCAGAGCAGCAGGGCTGGCTGACAAAACCCTCCGGCCATGGGGGGCTCTCCCCGCCTCTCTGCTGTTATATTCCTCTGCCATGGCTCTGTATTACAACGGGGTTTTGCACAACCCATATAAATCACTCACATTCAGAACCAAAAAAGAGGCACGTGGAGGCGGATGCAATTAGAAGGGCAGCTCGGCTCAGCTTTCCGTCTAGACAGCCTTCGAAAATAACCGCTGCTCGGAGCATCCACCTCCCCGCAGAAAGGGCTGCTCTCCGGGCCGGATCCCGTGGCCTTTGAAATCACAAAAGACTTGGCTTCCCAGGTCCTGGAGCAAACTGCAGAGCTCGGGAACGGGCAGGGTTTGGCTCTGTTGGTGCGTGGAGCTGGTCCTGGGATTGGGGCTCAGGAAGGGATGAGATGAGAGCTTGAGTTCCCGGGATGGGATGGGATGGGAACCCTTCCTGTGCTGAAGCATGGAAGGAGATTGCAATTCGGTAGCTGGACATCCTCTAACTATGCTTCTCCGACCCTATCTGAGCAATGATTTATGACATGAATGTGAACAGCCCTTGAGCTGCTCCATCCTCTCTCTCACCCACTGGTTTAGCCCGGCCGGAGCTGGAGGGTCAGGCGTGGCCGAGGCGGGGGGTTCCCTGCCTGGGCAGTGGAGGTAGATGAACTATGTGGGATGTTTTTTGTGCACATCAGTGTGCAAACCACACTGGGACTTCCTGGAAGTGCCAGCAGTGATAGCTGCTCCTTCCTAAGGAGTGGGTGCACGTGGATGGAAACCTGCCGGCGCTGAAGCGGGCGACGTGAAAAAAAAACCGTTAACGCTGCAGGGTGCTTTGGCATGGAAACGTGGAAAAACCTGCCTGCAATGAGCAGAGGCTGCTCGGGGTGGTTTTGGTCTGCTTGGGTGAGCAAGGGCTGAATTTGCTCCATTGTGTGCAAGATGACAAGAGGTGGAATTTATAGTCCAAAGCCAAGAGCACGGACATCAGGAATGGCACAGGGTGTTCCCTGCAGGTGTGGGTTTGCTGGGAGGGCTCAGGCGTGGGTCATGGTTGCAGTCCCAGCTGAAGGCTGTTCCTTACCCTCTGGTTCAAATTCTGCTCTTACCTGTGTGAGTGCTGCTTGCGGGGATTTGGCGGGGGAGTCTGGGAGCAGCCGATGCTCTGGCCCGTCCCAAACGGCCTCGCTGGCTGCACTGGGTGCTGGAGGTTGCTAAGCTGAAGCGCAGCTTTATTTGGAAGTTTTGCTGGATTTCAGCTATTTGCTGGAGAAAGCCATTTCTTGTGCAGCCAGGGGAGCAAAGCTGGTGGGAGTAAAACTGTGGCAGGAACATGGGACTGGGACTGAGACTTCAGTGCTGCCTAATCCTGCCCTGTCTGAGGATCCAGCCCAAAGCTTGATTTTTCTGCCTTTACCTGGATGGTTTGTGCCTCAGTTTACCTGGACTGAATCCTGCCTGGCTTTCATGGTGAATTAATTGATGTTGCATCCTTAAAGACCTGTCAAGGAATGTCTCAAACTTCATAAAGAAAGGCAGTGGCAGTGGTATCTGTGAGCACAGCCCCATCCCAGTGGCTTGAGGCACTGCCTCTTTCTGTCAAGCTCTGTCAGCTTATGGGATGGACTGTCATTTTTGCTTGTTTATTTTTATTTTTTTTTACGAGGGGAGTTACACACCCACGAAGCCTGGAAATAGCTGGGCGGTGACTCACGCAGGGGCTGGTGTAACTGGTCTGCTCTGTGTTTGGCAGCTGGGGAAGGCTCTTTCCCAAAGGTTGGGCTGCACAAGGGCAGAGGGTGTTTTCACTCGCTGGGTATTTATTTTACCTCTGAGTTTGGCCGGCTTGGTGTCTCACAGCTTGTTGCTCATGGCTCGTGTGTTTCTAGTACAGCTGAGCTCGGCTGGGCGCGAAGCTGGCCGAGAGGCTTTGTCTTGATTTAGCTGGGCGTGAAGCTGGCCGAGAGGCTTTGTCTTGATTTCTGTAGGTTAGGGCTAATATCTCTGCTTATATTTTATTATTTTATTGTATGTGCTCATATTTTATTCTACGTGCTCCCTGAGAAAACAATTCATTTTTCCCCAGCGCGCTGGTCCATGCACACTTTATCCTAAATTGCATCCTCAGCATCGTGCCCGTGCTGAGGACCAGCTGGCGCAGCGCTGGATGTGGCCACATCCCCCAGCTGTTAGGAAATTTAATGGGAAGCAGGGGTGGGCTGGGGGCAT
>NW_010143149.1:0-327 GCF_000699245.1 Pterocles gutturalis
TGGGCGGCGGGGTGGGAGGAGGCGAGGGAGCAGCGGGAGGAGCGCTGGAAGATGGCACGCTTTCCTCTTCTGCCGGAGGGGCTTCTGCCGGCTCCGACTCAACAGTCAATGGCGCAGGTTCCGCCTGGGCTACATCTACTCCGCTCTCGGCAGCAGTCGCTGTTTCGCTAACTCCGTTCGTTTCGGTAATTAGATGAGTACTAGCAGTCACTGGGATATCACTAGATGCTACGTTACCCGGCTCCTCGCACGCCTCGGAATCAGCCTCTTCCGCTGGCGGAGGGGCCGACGTGTCCGTGCAGGGCGCGGCATTAGGTATGGGCATCG
>NW_010143149.1:354-6822 GCF_000699245.1 Pterocles gutturalis
CTCCTCTGAGTCAGCTGCGAACGCGGGTTTACTGGAAACGGCGACGACAATAGCAGCAGGTGTAGAAACAACGGCGACGGGAGCGGCCGGGGTTGGCGATGGAGCAAGAGGAAGTTCCAGTGGGGTTTCCACCGAGGTGGCCTCGGTCGTCTGGCCGGCTTGATCTTTTTTCTCCCCAGTAGGTTCTGGTCTGAGGACTGGAGAAGGTGGTTTTAATACTGGGTCTGGTTTGGGCTTCTCTTCTGGGAAAGGAAAGAAAAAAAAGGGCAATGTTACAAATACCAATCCAGCTCCAATTTCCTTCGCTGTATCTAAGGCTCCTTCCCCTGGTTCCCCTTCCCTGTACCACTATTCAAGAAGCTCCAAGGAAGACACCAGAGGCACCTGAAGCCACCCTTGCATCTACAGAAGAAGTCCAGACAACCTGCAGCTGGCAAATCTGGAAATGTAACCCCTGCTTCGGTTTTTCTCAACGTAGGCTTTGCAGTAAACAGCAGTCCTTTACGGAAAAGGCACATAAATACGGTATAAAAGGTGGGTGGTTTTTTTTCAGAAACTGCTGCTGAAAATAGATTTTTTTTTCTGGACAGAAATTACAGAAGAAGAAAAAGTACTTTAGTTGGGTTCTGCCTGAAAGGAGCCTGGGGTTGTACAAGGCATCACCAACCTGCGCCCAGCCCCTGCCGCTGTTCTTCCTCTTTGTAAAATGGGGAAACGACCCCCCGAGCGATGACAGGCTGTTCTTCTATGCATGCCATGGGTCATGTTTCTTTTTCCACTTGTTATTTCTCAACTCCATCCCTCTTCGGCACATCAGGCCAAAGGACACAATCCCCCCCCTTTTTTTGTTCTAAATTTCAGCAAAGAGCCCTTTTCCTAAAAGAGAGGAACCCCAAAAGGGATCAAAGCGCAGCTGCCACCGAAGAACAGCGCCATCACCTCTTGATGGGCTACACCTATTGAGGAGGGCGGGAAAAGCACGGCAAAATACACACGTATCAAACCAAACCCCAAATATTGTGTACAGAGGAGTCCCTGTGCTTCTCCTGTGATTAGCAACAGACTTTGCTCACCTGCCACGACCACTGCGCAGCTCCCGAAGGTCTGCTGCAGCTCCCTTCAACACTAATTCCCACGTCTTTGGAATAAAATACGAGCAAAGACCCTAGAAGACCCTCTCCCACCTCCGATATGACAAGAAGATGTAGATAGCAAGATCTTGCCTAGGAAAACGCGAGATGGATGAGACGGGTATCTGAGATGTCAACTCATCTGAGATGCGACAACTCTGCGAGCCGGGTGAGATGGGTACCACTCAACGTCAACCACAGACGGCAGGGACGCGATGGTCCGGCTCTGGATGGACACTGCGAGGAGGTCAGCGTCACCCGTCCTTGGGGAGGGAGCTCGGCTCCAACAATGCCAAATGCCCTGAGGGTCTCTGAGCACTGAAGGAACGGCAAACTCCTTCAGGACACTGACACAACAGCAAAAAGTAATTCTGGAAAAGCCAGAGGCACAAATCCTGCTGTTCAGGTTAGGGAATCGAAGGCCAACCAACCCCAAACCATCAAAATTCAGGCAGAACTGAAGCAGGATGGCTTTCCTCGGTCTTTCCCAGCTCCGCGGGCTTTCCATTGGGGGCTTACTCAAGAGATACGCTGAAGAAAAACGGTTTCTGGAGGAGAACCCATCCGAAGCCGCTTGGAGGATCAAGTCCCATCTCGAGGACTAGCTGGAGCAAGGAAGAACTTTGCCTCCAGCTGTCGACAGCCCCGGCGGCGTTACAGCGAGGAGCACGGCCAGAGCAGTAGTTTATCAACTTAATGAGGCACCCGGGGAGCCGGCCTTGGATGAGGATGACAAATGAGGAAAAAGAAAGATGGGAGAAAGTATCCCAACAGCTGATTTTGATTCTGAAAGCTCCACAGAAGAAAAAGGACCCGGGAACGGGTTTAGAAAAGAAAATGCGTCACCTCTGATTTCTGGAACATCTTTTGCAGGCGACTCGTGGAGCATTCTTGACATTTACAGCTCGCTATAAACAACCGCCTGGATATTCTCTCCCTTGTGTCAAATGAGATTGCTCAAAAAAAAAAGAAAAAAATCTGAAGTGTCTAGAAAAACATTCCAAGGGATAAAACCACAGCAAAAAATACACAACTGCGCGGTAGAGCCAGGGGTTTAAACACTTTTTCTTCTGACTGCCCCTCATTTGGGGAATGGGTGAGCCACCAACAAAGGCTGGAAAATTCAAGAAGAAAAGTGATTTGAGGAGAGGGGATTTCAGAAGAATGATGAGCAGATTTGGCTAACGAGAG
The DNA here is from genome assembly GCF_000699245.1 of Pterocles gutturalis. NCBI lineage: Eukaryota > Metazoa > Chordata > Aves > Pterocliformes > Pteroclidae > Pterocles > Pterocles gutturalis. Next base: position 2,676 of record NW_010143149.1, read on the forward strand.
GTAAACCTTAACTTGACCGACCACCACGGAGATGGAGAGCAAATCTCCACGTCCTGGCAAAGGGATGTTCATCCCTGCCAAGGACTGCAGAAAGGGTCACGTGAAACAACATGTACGGTTGGGAAGGGACAACAAAAATCAACGTGATTCATCCAAACGGAATCAGATCCCTTCCCTCTCCTACATACACCAAGATCATTCCTCACGTTGTATTTAGAAAGTATTTACTGCAGGCGCTAGGCTTGCTCCCTCAATAAATATTTTTTTTAAATCTCCAGCTACATACAAATCTTGCAAAATTATTCTTCATTAAAAATACTTCTCCAAACTCCGCGGGACAGCTGCTCGCGATCTCCTCCGTGCAAAGCCATCAAACCCGGGGAGGGAGCTGGGTTCTGGGTGGTCGTGGCGGCAAAGGCTGCCCAGAGCGGTGGATGGGGAGGATTTTCCTGGATACGGGAATTGGTCTCTGCTTCGCCATGTTTATCTGAAAATAATCGCTGGGCTCGCTGCCATTTTTCCATCTTTTGTCCCGATTCAAACGCTCGCGAGGAGGTATCGGCGTTGGCTTCGCCGGCAGTTTTCGGAGCATGCGTTACTGAGTCACAGTGTCAGCAGAGGCGCTGAAAGCTTTCCAGACTTTGGGATCTGCCATTAATCTATTTTCCACAAACTGTGTTATGTGTTCTCTGTGTCTGATACATTGCAGGATTTGGAAAGAAGCTAAAAAAAAATAAAAATACTCCAAACATTGCAGAATTTGGAAAGAAGTTAAAAAAAAAAATACTCCAAACACTGCAGGATCTGGAAAGAAGTTTTTTTAAAAAAAATCCTCCAAACATTGGAGGATTTAGAAAGAAGTTAAAAAAAAAATACTCCCAACATTGCAGGATTTGGAAAAAAGTTTAAAAAAAATTAGTAATAGCCCAAACATGCCATGGACCTGTGCGAGCCCAGTCAGCGTGGCCAGCTCTGATTTCATGCACAATTACACCCGTTACGACTCCCGCCCCAGCCTGGCCCGCAGCCCGGTTCCTGCTCTGCCACCAGCTCGACCCGAATTCTCCAGCGCTCTCCTCGCCTTGCGCAGCCCGGCGGATCCCCACGCAGCAGGGGCACCTCCAGGAGCCACGGCGAATCGTCCCCAAATGACGCCTCTTTCCCGGCATTACAGCAGCAATTCCATATTCCTCCCATTCATCTATGAAATCTGGAAAGCCAGAAGCTGCTTTAAAAGCAGCAAACGCCAACCGCTCGTTGTTTAAAGAGAAAAACCCAAGGCTATTAAACGCAATCCCAAATTCAGCCGCGTTAATGATGCAAAAACCACCCGGGACTGCAGAGACTCGCAGGGAGCAATCCCAGAGCCGGGGCTGCCGGCACAGCACGTGTTCCCCAGCCCGGAGAAGGGGCCAAGCGCTGCGTGCGGTTATAAATAACGGCAAAACCACCGCTGGGTATCACCACACAGAGTGGTGGCTTCATACCACCCTGCAAACGATGAAAACGCGCGCAGGAGGTGAAGGGCACGGGGGAGAATCCGACCCACGGGATGAACAGCAACAATACCACCCTACCTAGGGCTGTTTTTGTTTTGGAACAAAAACCCAACGTTGGGCACAAAATGAAAAATTATTTTGATACCTTGGCGTGTATTTCTGGAAATAATGCGACCCTATCTATGGCCATTTTTGTTTTGGAACAAAAAAACCCAACGTTGGGCACAAAATGAAAAATGATTTTTTATATCTTGGCGTGTATTTCTGGAAAGATGTGCCCCCCCCAAGTCACTAGCTTGGTTTAAATAAGGAAATGTCTAAACTTCACCTTCTATTCGCTCTGTCCTGGGCCTGACACCCCACCCCGAGGCCAGTCGAGCGCTCACGGTGTTATTTCAGGGCTCGCTCTTTCTCTACAGTGCTTACATAAACGGGCTCTTCAGCAATTTTTGGACTGGAACAAATGTTTGAATCTTTCTGGGATGGAACGGAGATAAACACAGGAAAGCTCGTCAGCGTCAAATCCTGGTTCAAGCCCTGATTTATATTTGAACCAGCACAGTCAGAGCCGTGAAACTAACTAAAAAAAACCCCACTTCCAGTTTACTCACAGTTAAGGGATTAAGTTAAAGAGAGAGAGAAGAGGGAGACAACTCGCTTGTCCTGGAAATACAAGTTTTCACACCCAGGGTGGAAATGCTGTGATGGAAAAAGTTCAGTTTGATGGTTCAGCATCAGCTTGCTCGAAAGGGCAGAAGCATTTCGGTGCCTGTGCCACAGTCTTCAGATGTCCCAGTGCCACCGTGGACCCCGGTGGGCTCAGAGGACGTCCCCAGCAGCGAGCGGGACTCGGGCGCGTTGGCAGAGGGGGGACACGGCTACGGACCGGGAGGAGCGGCAAGAACCGGCAGCGAGCCCACGAGATGCGCTCAGCCAGCAACATCTCATCGATTTCATGTTCGATTCGTCACCTTAAACCTCCCCACCACCTTTCCAGGGGACAGCCACATCTCAGGTTTTGCACAGCGACCTACGCCAAGCCCTAGTCCTGCTTCAAGGGGGAGATGGGAGCCAACAATCTCCAGGATACCCCTTTCCAACCGTTTCTAGACCCAGCAGCAGCCTAGAGACGTATCCACGGAGCAGTCTACGCTCTGGCTGTAAAAGAGAAACGTTTCCAGCAAATTTTAGAATCTGATACAAATGAGCCTCAGGGATCCTTCGCTTTCAAACAGCAACCGTGATGCTATTTGGGTCTGTGACATCTGCAGCATCAGAGGCAGCTTCTCCTCTTCTCCAGAGCTGCGCTGCTCTAGTTTAGCAAATACTCTGAAAAAAAAAAATCTCAGCTCAAAGTTTACAGGCAAAGCTCACAAGATGGTACTCCTCGACGTTCACGTACGCGTGTCTCCGGGCAGAAACCTCAAACACTGCAACGCGGTGAGTAACCGGGGAGCAAAGAGCGGCGCCAGCTCCGCGTTACGACAGCGGCTCCGTTAACACGCCGGCACTACGCACGCGGGTAACTGCAGCTTCCTAATGGCTTTTGGGTGGCTATAACATTTCAGTGCGGGAAGAGACTTGGCATGCTCCATCCTCCCTCCCGGGACAGCTTTTCTTTGAACAGTTAAAAAAAAAAATAATTAAAAAAATCTCCCTTCAAATGTATATTCCTAGATAGGAGAAGGAAATGGAATCCCTTTGGAAACTTTTCCCATCCTTTTACTACAGTCAGCAAAATTTGCTACGCCATTTACGAGACACTTGCACGCTAATGAGGTTTTTTTTCTAATTAATACTGGCCATGTCCTGCAGGACAGGATACACAAGCAGCTCTGGAGGAGCCGTGCGATGCTCTGGTTACGTGCCACCGCTACGGCTAATTGTCCCAATGATATAAAGCATCACTGGCTAAGAGCATTTTCCTGACAGCACACTCGTTTGTGAAGGATGGCAGATGGGCAAGAGGAGGTTCAGGCTTCTGGGTGCTCTGAAATAATGTTTAGACATCTAAGCTTAAATAGAATTATTTTTAACCGATTGCACGTTGTCAAATTTCAATTAATTCCCTTAGCAACACATTGTTAAAATGTTCCAGTGGAGGAAAAGAAATCCCTCCCCTCCTACTGCTGCTTGTCTCTGTGCCAAAAATACTCAAATTAAAACAAGAAAGGAGGAAAAAAAAATTTAAAAAATACTAAAAATAATCAGGGAGGAAATCTCCATCAACAAACCTTGCTTCGGGGTGCTGGTCGCGGTGCCGGGGGTGCTGGCGGCGAGGTGGGTGTTCTCCACAGTCCCATAAACCAGAGGGCTGTGCTCGGGGACCTGGCTGGGCAGCTGCTGGGATTTGAAGTACAAAAAAGGGTGACAATGAGCGTGCGAACAGAAAAACTAGCAACATGGAGCACGAGGAAGGAAGTGGGGGAGAGGAGAACAGGGTGGGAGAGAAAAGGAAAAGAAAAGGGGGGGGAAAGAAAGGGAAAAGAGAGCGGTTGGAAAAATTCAGAAAGTTACATGGGAAAGGGAGGGAGGAGAAGGCAGCAGGGAAAGGGGGAAAGAGAGACGATTACTGTTACCAACAGCAAGAAAGAGACAGCACAGCACAGTTATTATCACACTTCATTCCCCAAATGCTTCTTCCAAGA
>NW_010143150.1:0-25395 GCF_000699245.1 Pterocles gutturalis
TGGGTGTGTGTGTGCTGGCTCTTCGCAGGCACCGAGGGAAGCTTTCACCTCCTGCCTGCCTTCGAAGGAACAGATGAAACGTGGATGATGGTGTGTTTTTTGGTTGATGTTTTGGTTTTGGTTCACTTCTGTAGGGCCGGAGGGGTCTGCTCAGGGGTTAGCCAGCGGTGAAAGGGGGAGCACAGCACAACAGAGCTGGTCTCAGAGCCGGGGCAGGTACCAGAGAGGCTCTTCTCTTTACTGCGGTCCTCCGAGGCGGCGGTGCCCTGGGGACGCGCTCACAGACCGGCAGCTCCCGCCCGCTGCCGCCTTCTGCGGCTGTGTCCTGAACCCGCTGAAACGGGGCTGGGGGCCAGCTACAGCAATGGCAGAGCACGGGAAGGGAAAGAAGCTGTTGTGCAGTAGATGTTAGTGGGCTTAGGACAAGCGAAAAATAAAAATAACCTGAATCTGGAATCCTAGGAGTCGGTGTGGGAGCTAAATGGAGATACCGTGATACCAGTGTGTAAATCCTCTACACATCAACAGCTTGTGTACTGTGTATGGTTCTGCCAATAACACAGCAAAGAGAATGGCCAGACTTAAACTTCTTAAACCATGTTAAGCTTCAGGTGCATTATGACTACAAGAGCTGTAATTTCCATGTGTTACTTTCATCTTATTCAAAGTTTTCTAGTGTCTTTGAAACTGTAGCTCAGGTCTCTGATAGCGTTACTGGTTATCATTGGCTTGTTTTCTTCATTTTTTTTTTCTTAGATGTTTACAACTTCACTGTAGATGGAATATTTAGTTTTCTGTAAATGCTTTTTACAGCCTAGTGCTCAGGAAATGCAAAACATAGAGCTGGGAGGAAAACAAAGGTGTTGGAGCTTGCTGAGGGCTGTGATCTCCTTACGGTCCTGCACTGTGTGCAGGCTGAGAATCCCAGAGCTGCCTGACTGAGAGATGTACTCTTGCAGGAACGGGCTGTGTCGTGCAAGTGAGAAACATTTAGCATGATAAAAAAACTGCACAGTATTTCTGGGTACTAACTTTAAACAAATAATCTGACACTGAAAGTGTCACTTCCCATTCAAGATAAAGCCAGAGTTGGAAAGTTGACGTGTTGCTTGACTGTCCTGCTTATTTACAATGAAAGCAAATAACCTTGTGAGCAGTGTTGTACAAATGATTAATCATGTTGTCCTCTCCAGTCTGGTGCTGTACAACATGTTTTTACCACTGTCTATGGACTGATAAGGTATTGACAAGAGATGAGCCTCAGGGAGAAAGGAATTCGATGATCAAGTGGGACAAGGTCATTTAGAGCCTCCTTTAAGCTACTTTTAAAATCAAAGCTCTCTCATAACTTTGCACAGTAATGAACTTGGGATCTTTTTCTGGCTGTTTGTTTTACAGAAAGATGAAAAGGTGGAAGGCTTTGAGCATCCATGCTTTTTATCTGAAGAAACCTATTGAATTGTCTAAAGCCAAACAGAATTGGCTTTTGTCTGCTCCTCATTTCTCATCGTGCCTCTTACTAAATATAATTAGCAGTGGGTCACATAGTAATCAATATTATGGAAAATGTGCCGAACTTTTAATCTTCTCATTAATTGAAAAGCAAAACTATTGGACCCTTATTAATTGCCATCTCTTATGTAAAAGCCGTGAATGGACTTAGGTGTTTCACAGGTGCTGCTTTCCAGAGAAGTGTGTCTTGGGGGTTTGGGTTTTTTTCATGAAAAGAAAAACTTTTTTTTTAGGACTTAAAAAAATAAAAAGGATGTCAGATAGTGATTTGGAGCACTGTCTCTTGCAACTGTAGTCCCAGAGAGACAATGTTACATGGTTGAAATACTGAAATAAACTGTGTGGAGAACGATAACCTTCTGAATCCTACCTGTTGCTCAGTAGTAGTTGTAGAAGTGATGTGTATGGGGCTGCCATCTGTTCTGTGGAGACATCGTAGCCTGCATTGTGAAAATACAGTCCTTCTTCCAAGCTTACACTTGGTACATCGCAAAGAGGTTTGCACAACTTCTGTGAATTGTCTTATTTACCTACACAGAGCAGTTAACTTCATCTCCAGGAATCTGGCAGGTTGCCTCCGTGACTCCAAGCCTTGGTGTTCTGGGCTCTGCATGGGCACAGTTGTGGGACTGGGACCTGGAGTTCAGACAAGACCCCTACACAAAGATAGGAGCTACAAAGCCACCATTTCCTTGTCCAGATTTTCTTCTGGGACATTTAACATACTGGAAACACTGACCACACCATCAGAACAGGATATAGCCTGAGTGTGGAAGGGCTGGGGGTGGTGGGGAAGGGTGGAAAGGGCTGTAGCTCCCTTTCCCTTCCAGGTCTAACTGTTCATGCACACCTGCCAGCATCTGATTCTCACACTTGTTACTAACTTACACAGGGTGGGACTTGTGCCTGCAGTCTTGTGCCCAGAGCCGTCCTTTCTGATGCTGTCAATACATACTGGTGCATGCTGTGTAGAAGCTTTATGTTTAGGACTTCGTCTATCATGTTTCGAAAAGTGAAGGAAAACAATTTCTTTCCCCTGTGCTTTGTCTCTAGTAGATGTTCAGCTCTGGGTGGTTTTTTGTGTGGTTTATTTTTTGTTTGTTTTGGTTTTGGTTTTGTTTTGGGTTGTTTTTGTTTTGTTTTGTTTTGTTTTTTAATCTTAAGAGCCTGCCACAAAGGGCTTACAGAGCACACGCTGCATTGGCTTGGCATAGTGAGACCCACTCGCGGATTTCCACACTCCTGCACACACCAACACCGCAGACACAGCCCACATGCTACCAGACTGAAAACACCCATGGTAAGAAGTCACAGTCTACACAGGTTATTTTTCTTCATCAGCAAGAGAGTCTCCAAAGCCCAGCAAGACAAATCTCTTCCCCTCCAGCATGTCTGCAGTGCTCTGAAAAGTAAGCTTGAGGCCAGCAACCCTTTAAATCCGGCATGCCTCAAGACATAAAAGCGAGGTAAACACCAGCAGTTAGTTTATAAAGCAGTTGCAAGACTGTTCAGTATTTTCATGTTTTGGAGCTGAGATGGATCTCTCATCCCTTGTTCTGTTTCAGGTGAGGTAACAACTATTTACTACTGTAACTGAGTTCCGAGGAGACAGATCTTAAATCTGACTGAGGAGTCTGTAGCATAGTGCTGTTCCTTGGGTAGAGTGTCTGACAGTAGAATATGATCAGTATTCAACCCTTATGACTCACTGGAAGCAAACTGCATTTTATAAAGGCGTCTGTCAAATCTTGAAATCCCTGAAAATACAGCCCAGACTGCACAAGGAAACATTACATGGTTTGAGTCTCCTGCACTTTCTTAAAAATCTTCCACCAGGATGTCTACTGGGAAAGGAAAACCTTTCAGTCCACATAATACAGCTTCTGCAAAACTTAACAAGTAATTTGTACATGTTGCTGGCTATGATTTCAAATCAAGATATAGCTTAGGGGGTTTTTTTGTGGAGTCAGAAATGGCCCATTGCTTCCTGGCACCCCCTGACATTTTTAGAACAAAATAAATCTGACTCCAGAAACAGAAATCTGACCTGGCAATCAGATTTGGAGGTCACACTATACACTGCTATTTTTTTCCCTTCTGGTATCAGACTAATTAAAACCATCTGTGAATACCATTGCTATGCTTTCAAATTCAGGTGCCGACAGAGACAAAGCTTGCTTCACTTAAACCGTGAAACCATTTTAATGGCCAGGGATCATTAGACAGAACAGCAAGCTCCAGGATGAAGGTTATTGTGTTACCCTGCCTGGATGTGTCTTACAGGAAAAAAAAGTAGATGTAAAAATCTGTAATGACCCAGAGGCAATAAATAAGTGTTTAGAATGTCTGATAAAGTCTATAGCTGGGAAACCAACAGAAAGCATGAAAACTGAAGAAGGTAATGTAAAGTTTATGTTACAAATATTCTTAGTAATGTACATAAGAAGCTATTTAAATGATGATAAATCCTTTATCATAACAAGACGAAGAGAAAAGCAATAGGAAACCTTCAAAACAGAATATTCCTCCCTTTATTCTTAATGTTAACAACTTGAATCTTTGTATACAGCCTATGATTTTGTATTTTTGAGCTGTCATTACATTACAACAGCAGGAAGGCATCTAAAAATCCGTTTCGGACCCAGATCAAAGCTTCACTATTCCAGAAATGTCCCTGCACACCCTTGGTGCTGCCTCACACTCCGAGAGCACTGTGCAGCGCGAGGCAGGGTTTAATTTTTGTGTACCGGCAGGAGCTGGCTGATCTGCAGCTGCCTTTTCACACCTGCACTACACCTGGGAGACCCAAAATTCACGCCTACTGCATTTGCACAGTTTGTTCATGTAAGCATCCCTGGGCAGACATGCACGTAGCCTTCGCATTTGGAGCACGACTCTGAAGGGGAGTTGAACTTGCTCCCGTTGGTGTGCCTGTGGCGGGCTCTGGAAGCTGTCCTCACTGAGGAGCGGCGGTGGCTCCTCAGCAGCCATCAGTGTTCGCTTGCTAAAGCAGTCAGACCCTGGCTGGTGCATTTCTCAACAGTACTGGAGTTTTAGCCGGAGAAGTGAAGGGAAACTGTCCAAAATTCAAGAGAAAGTTAAGCAGAAAGTTTAAGAAAAACCTTTAAAAACTTGACCTGAGGAAGCAGGCTGATGGAAAGGACTTGGGGTTCTGCTCCTGTAACTCTACACTTCTCCATTTTGCACGTTGTTGATGGAAGGCCCCAAAAGCAGCGCTGGGTGACAGCGCTGGGTGACAGAGCGAGGAGCGGTTTGTGCATACGGCTACGGATGCGCTTGCTTTCCATGAGATGGACTGGCTGAGTTCCTGACTGGGTAAACAAAAGCTGCACATATGGAATAGACATCTGCTTCGTGAGAGAGAAGCAGCAGAGTGGCGAGGGATGTGTCTGTGGAAGGGGAGGAGGGTCTGTTTGGAAATTTAGTATGTAAGGAGAAGTGGAAGGTAGGCTGCCAGCTCTAGCTCTTCATTTCCTAGGGCACAGCACAGGAACGGGCACACTGCTCCTTGGGAGGCTGCTGCTCTTGTTAATCCAAACACGCCTCTAAATGCTGCTGGGCGCCCTTCCCAGAGGGCTGTGTGCTGCTGGGTTTGAGGTGCATCTCCTACTGTTGCATCCAATGATGTTAATGAGAAATATTGCTACAGCTTTTTTTTTTTTTCTGACATCTCTTTGTACATATAAAACTTGCTGTTGCAGCTGAAAAAAATCCTGGTATTTCGCAGGTGACAGTGATTTTTTAAGTGTTTGGAAATAAGTTAATAAACTGAAAGTATGGTCAGAGGAACAGCTCTTATTGCATAAACATTCAGCAAGCAACTTTTTATTTTAAAATAATTTGAACAAACCTCAAGAAGAGACTTACTTATGTTAAAGGACGATGCTGACGCAAGAACAAATGCCTGTAGCTTTTCTGCAGAAAGACTGGAAATGCAGCAATCAGATTCTACCTCTTTTATGCCTCACACAAACTGCTTTAAACTTAAGAAGTGCCACTTTAATGAGGAAGAATAGGTGCTGTGTTGCGTGGGACAACAGGAAGGCAGAGGCAGCTATTGGGAGCCTGTCCAGCTGTAGGCTCCTCAAAGGATGTTGGGTTTCTTTAATGATGCTGCCCTTATAAAAAATGTTTAGGAATCTTCCTAGAATTTGTGAGTATACGTTTTGAGCCTCTTTTTTGTTGTCAGACAAGAAACCTTGCAGGTAATTTCACTTCAGTGACATAAGTACAGTCTTGGAGTGTGCTGTAGACACAAATGTCTATTTTCTCTGTATTGTTTCACCTGCTTTGTGAAACATCAACCAGAGAATGGAAGATGAAGTTGTAAGAGATGGAAACAAACCCAAAGAACATGCCTCTCCTTCCTATAGACAGTGAAAGCTGAACGATCTGCTGAAGAGAAGCAACTTTTAAATGCCGAGATTGCAGCTGTGTCTTACAGCACTTTCCTTCTTAAAAAAAAAAATAAAAAAAAAAACCCCAAATGTCTTCTGTGCTGCTGACTCCTCAGCTATTCTTACTATGTCAGCATGGTCTGACTTCCTTACCAACTGGCATGCCTGCAAAAATAAATATGGTTTGTATAGTATTAAATGGCATCTTTTAGTGGTGATTAGGAGGCTGTTAATATGGCAAGCTGTAGTAAAAAAAATTGTTTTGTGACGAATCTTGTAATCTGGGAGCTTTTGAGATCCTGTAAATAATTGTACTTCCCACCTTCTCTGTCGTGCTGTGATGACGAATCTTGTAATCTGTGAGCTTTTGAGATCCTGTAAATGTACTTCCCACCTTCTCTGTCGTGCTGTGAAGGGTTCCTAATCCTCATGGCTGTGTGGTGTGTGACAAGGGGATACAATACCCCTGAGCATTGTATCCAAACCTTAGAAGGATTTATTGAAACTGAATCTGTTAATTAGTGGAAACTTCACCCTCAGGGATCTTTCAGCAGCGTTTGGGGTGGAACTGACCCATCGTTTTCATGACAGCACACTAGCTGTACTACAACTGTCCTGTGCAACTTTTCTTCAGGGAGTTGGAGAAAAGAAATTCAGAGAATTAAGCCTTTAGTTATGGAGGGGTGACCTGTGCCATGAAGGTTCTCCCCCAGCGCTTCTCCCAGGAGGGACGGCAGCACGTGCAGTAGCTGGGGCGGACACAGGCATATTGTAGGCATTGCTGACAGGTCTGCTCAGCGAGACCAAGCAAAAGCTGCTTTCCTTTCTCCTTTCCCTCCGTGGGCACCCTTCTTTGGGATCCCCATCTTCTGTGCAGCTGCTGACTTTCATAAAGCTTGGCGGAACAAGCTGGCCACCAGATTCAAAAGCCACTTGGGCAGTTGGGGGCACAGCAGACAGCATGACTGTGTAAATATCACTGCTTGAGGCTAGAAGGCATTTCCAAAAGTGATAATGAACTACTTACTGCTATAATGCATTTTGTTGGAAGTTTAAATACTCTTAAGTAGATTATTCCTATGTATACTTAGTTTTAGGGAAATTTCTGAAAGGCACAAAAATACACATGGGAGAGTTTTCATGAGGCATGTCCATATGTATTTTAATTTTTTTTTTCAGATTGAATACTTCAGTGTTTATAGGATACAGAGTAGTGGATGAAGTCTGGATTGCAGGTGCTTTGAGAACAGGGATGTTTTAGAGTTAGTTTATGAGATACTTAACCCAGTGACCCAATCTTGTCTGATCCCCAGGTAGTGCGGGTGTACGTGACTGACCATAGCTACAAAATAAAGTCTGGAATGTTCAAAAGCAGCTTGAATTTTAAAAATATCTGTTGTTAGCCAAGGACAATGGTTAGAAACTGGGGCACCAGTGCGTCTCACAACCGTAGAGCATCTAGTTATGAAAAAGGCTGATGAACTGGCACTTCTGATTTGCGAGGTGGTTTATGTGAAGCCTTCTTAATGAAATCTGAGTGAGAGCAGTGAACAGTGCTTGAAAGAAAAACAAACCCAAAAACCCAACAGAAAAAGCAACCAAAACCAGGAGACATTTTAATCTAATGTCATGCCAGTGTTAGATGACAGCAGGGGTAATTGGTTGTCTGTAGCTTTTGAGGGGCACAAAAGCTGCCTCTCAATGCTCCAGCCACTGTGCCGGTAACTCCACTGGGGTTTCACCCCAGTTCAAGCCCTGTTGACTTGCACAGATGTCAGCAATGATAGCCGGGGCTTTTTCTCTGCTCCTCCAAAAGAGCAGGAGGCCTCGTCTCCCTGTCCTCTTCGCTGGAGCCTCATCAAGGGGATGGGGCTGTTAGCTACGGGAGGGGAAGTGTTCATCACTGTCAGTGGCTTGTCTTTACATCACGCTGTGTTGGGGGAGGGTGTGAAGTGTAGTATCCTTAAACTCCACGGATTACAGTTTCTGATTAGTCTTGTGTTTTCTCTCATCTTCCTGTACAAATCCCCTTTGTTTTCCTTCCTTTGATCTTTCCTGAGGCTCCTCAGGTCTGTCCCATGTTTGGGAGACAGGAGCATGAGCTGCAAATTGTAAGCCCAGTGACTGTAACACTAAACATAAAAAAAAAAGGAAAACATTTCTTGTGGCAAGCAGAGAGCCTGGTCTCCACTACAGATCTTGGAAACAGGTGATGGTTCCCCTGTCTTCACAGTAAAGTGCAGGGATAAGGTGGGAACACATCCTGTCAGCGGCGTTCGTTGGGACGGCTGCTGCCTGCTGTTGGGTTGCGTGCAAGCTGCTGCCTGCGAAGCATTTACCCTGCTGCCTCCATACCTGCCCTGTCTGCGGGGAGCTCTGGAGCCTGAAGGCAACTTAAGCCTAAATCAATGAGTCATTCTTTTTTGCCTTTCTGGTTCTATCAAAACACATTGATCTTTTCATAGTCTTCAGTATATCCAATTATATTTTTTAAAAAATTACTCTTGAAAATTTTAATTTATAAGGAAATTTGCAGATTTTCCAGGACAGGCATTTATATGACGTCTAGGACAAGTTATATGCATATGTATACACAAAATATTTTCTCTCTCAAATATAATTTTGTGTGATATTTGAGATAGAAGTTTATTAGCTCATTCAGTGCCCCAGGTGTTGTCTGGCAATTACATTCTTTTTAATTTGAGGAAATACACATCATTTGAAACTAGTTTTGTGTTTCGGTCCTGAAGAGAACAAGAGTTTCCTAGCTGTGATAGTAACCATTTCTCAGGTGTGGATTGATTTCCTGGTGAGGGTTCAATAGCAAGCCACAGCTGCTGTTGTCTTGCCCTGCCACTGAGGGGTATCAGTGTGGCCTGACAGCACAATGAGGGGCTGCGTATGCATCCCGCCTTGATGTCCTATTTTAAGCTGGGTACTTCAGAAACTCCTTCCCATACCATGCTGTCTCTTTTACATTCAAATGATTCGTTTTGCCAGAGGGGATATAAGCAAAACATAAACTACCATTTTTTATGCACATTTTTTACTTCTCAGCTTCCCAGGATTAGGAAACCCACATCAGTCAGTGCAGCTCTAATCCTCATCTTGGGAAAAGAAAATTATTTCTATCACATTTCCTCCTTCTGCTAAGGGAGGAAAATAAATGTTTAAAGGAACATGGAATTGACACAAGCTTGCAAGAGTAGCCACTTGCAGTTTAAAATCCTTTTCCAGCTCTTTCTTTGCTTTCATGCTCTTGCCCAAGGATGGCACGGGTATATCTGCTCTGATCTGCTGAAGTGTGTTTAGCCCTCAGAGACAGAAAGTTAGCGGCTCTTCATTTCAGGGATGGCCATGTGGTGGGTTCTCCCGTCCTTGCACTAGCTACATCCTAACCCTTTTACTTAGGTTCCTCTCGGCTGGTGGTTGGTTGACACCTTTTTTTGCCATCCCTGACATGCCTTTCTTATATGTAAACTAGGGATAGAGCTGAAGCTTTGGGGATATACTGGTGTCCCAAACAAAACCAGCCCCTTAATATTCTCTTCCAGATTCATCATACCAAGATATTTTTTCAAATGCATGGTGCAGAGGCCAGGTGTTTTATCCTGTTGATAGCCTTGTTTTGCAGGCTGTAGAGCCTGGCTTCCTGATTATTTCCTTCCTTTCAGGGGATGATTCATATAGACAAAATGGGTGAGCTGGAACATCACTGGGTGCATTTTGATTTAATAGGGTGCTGCGGTTGTGTCAGTGGAACAAAATAAAACACTATTGATTTCTGGGGCTTCATCTGATAATGCCTTTGCAGTTATGACAGTTGAAAAACCAATGCATTGCTGGAAAAAAACCCTACTTCATCAAGACTGGTTTTGCTTCACTGACTTGTTTCAAGTCAATGCAATAATTTTTCATAGTATTTGATTGCCACTTAAAATCCTTGAGTTTCTCAAGGCTGTTGTCTGGGCAAAGAGGAGGCAGCTACCAGAACAGAAATGTTCATACTCCTGAGTAGCGAAGGCTTGAAGTGCTGCTTCTGAACAGCTTTTTCTGAATGATAGGGCAGAATAGCGCTGTTTGACTGCCTCCGGGTAGTCTCCGGTGTGTGTTCAGTACTGATTTTTAAAGAGTTTGCAACTTGCTTCAACTTAGACCTGACCTTTAAACCAATCTTTTCTTCATAGAGTCATAGAATCATTTAGGTTGGAAAAGACCTTTAAGATCAAGTCCATCCGTTAACCTAGCACTGCCAAGCCCACCACTAAACCATGTCCCTAAGCACCACATCTCCACGTATTTTAAATACCTCCAGGGATGGTGACTCAACCATTTCCCTGGGCAGCCTGTCCCAATGCTTTATGACTCTTTTGGTAAAGAAATTTTTCCTAATATCCAATTTAAACTTCCTATGGAACAACTTGAGGCCATTTCCTCTTGTCCTATCCCTTGTTACTTGGGAGAAGAGACCAACACCCACCTCACTACACCCTCCTTTCAGGTAGCTGTAGAGAGCGATAAGGTCTCCCCTCAGCCTCCTTCTCTCCAGGCTAAACACCCAGTAGAAGAAGGCATGTCTGCCTTTCCTTGAATATCCAGTGGTTTGAGAAACTAAAAAACTTAGTTTTGGAACAGGAAGAATTTTAGGGAGATGTGATCACTTGCCACTTCCACTGATGTTTAAGAGAAATATTTTAATAAGCCCTAAACCTGATTTTGTAAAACTGGCAACATTTGTGTTGAATTTGTTGAAAATAAAAAGGTCAGATTTCACCAGTGCGGATAACTATGCCCTTGAAACTGTGTCATGGCAAGTGGTGCAACTAACATAGTATTTAATATGCATCTCTAACTAATTAAAAGCTATTATTGAAAGTATTTTTCATTAGTTGTTAGCTGCACTTAACACACATTGAGCTGCTTCATCTGCACTGTTTTTTTTGTGCATGCGATAGGATGAATGTGATGGGCATTCAGTTTGTTTACAGATACTAATGGATAAGATCTTAAACATTCCTGACTCGAGTTTGTGAACAAGCTGTCTAGAAATCCGTTTGTCTTTTTCAGATAATGACTGGTACCTCTGCCACGTGACACTCCTTGCCCCAGAAGAGGAACTTCTGTCCTGGGGCATGTACCCATACCCCTACCTGGCACGTGTGGACCCAGACGCCCGAAAAGGCACTCTTGTCTACCAGCTAGTTGCATATTACAGCAACAGTGAAAACACCAGTGCTGAGATAACTTACACACTCATTGCAGGTAGGTCTATTCTGAAAAAAATGGTAAAATTCTGTTAAGTTGCACTTTTTTTTGTAACAATTGCCCATTTTATCATTTTGTTGATAGATTTTTCCCTTGGGGAATCCTTAGAGATACAGCAGGTACAGCCAGTAGAAGCTGGAGGTGCTCTAAGTAAAATTAGTTATATGGGTAGGAAACTTTCTTGCTGCCACTATCTTTGCTTTACTTCTATTTTGAAATCAGTTGCAGCGTTACTGTTAGCTTAAGGCTCCATTTCTCACCCCTTCTCGTCTCTTTTACACGGCACCAGTCAGCAGAGCATGGTGTGAGTGAAAGATTAGGTGCACAGCTGTAGAGGAAAAAAGCAGTGCATGCCTAGGGAGATGATTTGAGGATAGCTCACCTTAAAATAGTGAAGATGCAAACATTCTTTCTGTGGGGCATTTTTCACACCAGCTTTGTGCACATATTGATAGGTGGTGAAGAGCGATTCCAAGTTGATAAGGATACTGGCATTATCATGACGACTGGCTTGCCTTTGCCGTGGAACAAGGAGTACGTGGTTACTGTGGAGGCCATCGATAACCATGGCAACAAAAGCCCCTATGCCTCCATTTCCATCCTGGTGGGCTCCCGACCTCCGCAGTTCACTAACATGTCCTACAGCGTGTTTGTTCCTGAAAATACTCCAGCAGGAGAAAAGTAAGTTGTACTTTGTTAGGTGAGCTCCTTCCCTGTGGTCTGAGAGGAGCTTCACAGAGCATAATAAACTGAAATCTGTGTGTTGTTGCTTCTCAGTGCTATTTAAAGTGTTTGCCTATTACGCTTTAAAAGTAGCATTGTGTTTTCTAGAAAAAATTATGCCTTTTCTGTTGTTTGAGAGTCTCCAGTGTGGTACATGGTGTAGTCTGGTGTGCTGGAATTCTGCTGAAATACATGGTGTAGTCTGGTATGCTGGAATTCTGCTGAAATTATCATTTTAATGCTTTTGGGGTCTTGCATTACGTCATGAATTAAAACAACCAAAGTCCTGGGTTTGCATCTCCTGGAGCACTTCAGATACAAATGAGTGCTTGAAAAACACTGTCTTTTCATTAACCAGCTTTGGAGTTGTTTCTATCGCATTTGACTTGTATTTAAATTTTTAGAAAGCCAAGTCATTGCCAGACTCTTGAGATAACTCATGTGAAGTGCAAAAAGATACAGCTCAGTCTCCAAGGGCCGTGAAGAGTGGCCAAGCCAAGCCGCAGTGGGGAGACGCTGCTGAGCTCTGGTTTTATTGTTGCTGTTCAGCTGCTTGAGCAGCCTGGGCTTTTAAGGCACCGAGTAGCAGGTGGAGCAACGCCATAGGGCTTTTAAGGAGTAGGAAGCCTCAAAATAAGCTGATGAAGTAAGAAAAAATGCTGGAGGTGTGCCACTTACTCCTTAAAAGAGACTGAATGAGGAGGAGGTGGGAAATTTGTCTCCTTCTCTGGAGCTTTCACTGAGATGGGCTTAAAGTGTATTGTCACGCTGGCCAGAGACTGTCCTGAGAGATGGAACTTCAAAGCATAAGGCACAGCAGGGAGGCAAACATTAATTTCCTGTCCTGACAAGGGGGATGGCTGGGTCTGGAAAGGCCCTGTGCTTCGTAGGTTTCCCATCCATCTCTAAACCCGTTCCTTTTCTGAATATACAGCTTCAGAGAAAGTCAAAAGTAGTTCAGTTATCTCTGTAACTGAAGCTAAACCAGTAACTGCTCTCAAGTATTTGGAAGGGTACGAAAGGGAAGAAAAAGATGTTTCATGTTAGCAGGGGTTGAAATGTCCTAGCCCTGCTATGTCAGGGGATCAGTTTGGTGAGAGAAGGGAGGGTGGGCTCCCTGAAGCGTGGGAATTTCCAGTCCGAACAGAAAGCTGATCCAGCATCGACAGAGTCAGCAATCCACCTTTTGTCATCCTCATCTTCCCCTTCTGGTGCTCAGGAGACAGCTTCTGTTGTTGTTGTTCTGAAGCAAAGGGTTTTTCTCTCATTCTTTACAGAGTAGCGGTTGTTGAGGCTGTTTCTTTCCAGAGCCAGCCTCTTTCATACACTCTGCTGACGAACCCCAGCGGGCTCTTCAGGGTGAGGCAGGAGAGCGGAGAGCTCAGCCTGACCCACCCCGTGGACTACGAGAGCGAGCACCACCTCTACCACCTCTTACTGAAAGCCGTGGAAGTTGAGAGCACTCTGAGCAGCGTGACTGAGGTGGGTGGATCCCCCCGCTTCCTACCCACTGTCTGTGCAACCTTCGTTACCTCCTTACGGGACCACTCACACGCAGGGACAGCCTAGGAAACTAGTGACCATGCTTGGGAGGGAGGAGGCTTTATGGTGCAGGCAGGAGGCACGAGAGTTTAGCATGAGAGGTGTAAGGACAGGACAGCAGCAGAAGCAATGACTGCCCAGGCAGTGTCCAGAACGAGGTGCCCGTCTTCCTAAGTGTTGGAACTAAGATCTCCTCTCAGCACATCTTTTTGTCTCAGGTCATGGTCCATATCACCGATGAAAATGACTGTTCTCCTGAATTCCAGCACTCCATTTACAGCAGAGACAACATTCCTGAAACCATTCCTGTCGGCACGTCTCTACTGCAAGGTGAGGACCAGCCCGGTACCTTTTGTTCCAGTCTTGCCACGGACCTGCCAGCTTGCGTTCTGTGTTCATGTGCTTACTGTGTCTCTTCCTCAGGGAGCGCTGCCTTTGTACAACATGGCTGGTAGCCTTCCTGGCGAGCTATAGATGGCTTTTTGGTATCCTGGAAGCAGATCTGTGATTGTCTTTGGGTGAGGACCACTGTGCTGTGTCACACAGATGTGCCCAAGGAGGGATTCTGTGCTATCACAAGAGCAGTGAAGGCAGCTGACAGGCAGTGACTTAGTGGATTGCCATAGATTGTTTCCTTTAAATCTTGTGGCTAGCTTTTAACTCAGCTTGAACAGCTTTTTGTGTCCTGGAAGCAGCTGCAACTAGTTTTTCTTTTTTTAATGTGTCAATTGAAAAAAAAAAAAAAGAAAAAAAAAAAAGAAAGAGTTTTTTAAATGGGCAGCTAAATTTATCAAATAGATACTAATGCTGGATAATTGACTTACAGTGTTAAAGGAGAAACCTTTGGAAAGCCTGTGAACTTTTGTATTTATGGTTGTGGCTTTCCAGTCATCATTCCAAGTTTGTTGTGTTTAATATGGACACTTATCGCTTGCACCTAAACCCTGAGTACACAAACGACATTTTTAGAGGCTGTTGAAAGATTAGAAGTGTTGGAATTAATTTTAAGCCACAAGTTCCAAACAAAATTTCAAGGTCACTCTTGAAATAAGTTGGTTGGAATAATCAACTCCTAAAATTCTTAAGCAGATGATTTTCCCGAAAGAGATGAATGCTTTTCTCTCCAGGAGACCTTCAAAGCAGATCAAAAGTCACCCAGCTGTGGGGAAACACTGTATGCCCCGTGTCCAAAGCAAGCAGAAAGGCAGCACAGCTGTGCAAATGCATCCCGTTTGGTTGTCTTGCCATGCAGGGTATGTGTGAAGAGAAAGAGCCTTCTTAGAAAAGAAAATGCAGGGTGGAGGTGTAGTGACAGTCAGTGAAAATGGGTGGGTGAACACTCACGTGGTGTGGAAGGGCTGAGCAGTGTTGGTAGTGGCTGCAAGGAAGCGAGGTGTGCAGTCACCTGGACCCTGTGCTGGGTGAGTGCTGTGCCACTAACTCTGACTGTCAAAGCAAATGTCATCTCAGGGAAAAGAAAAAAAAAAAAAAAAAAGAAAGCGGCTCTTATCCTACCCATAGTTCCTTGAGGGGTGGGATGCTGTAACCTCAAAATGTTCCACAAACAAAACAAAAAAAAAAAAAAAGCAAGCAAATTTGAGACAGCCTTTCCCATTCTGTGTCTGACTGGGTTGCTATCAATGGCAGTGAAAAAGATAGTGTGATATATGGCATTTGTTAAAACTGTGGATGATGTAAGTGTAGGTTTTCAAGGTCAACCATTTTTATTTTAACACTTTCGCAGTCTGGCTGGTATCATGTTTGTAGCACTGGTGCTATGCTAGCTGAGTCGGTCTGTCTAGTCCTTATGGGCAGATTTATGCTCACTGCATGTGCTTTAAGGTGTCTAGATGCAAACAAGCTATGATTTGAAGAGCATGGAGGGGGGCTCTCAGCAGGGGTTAGCGAACTCCTTCAGCTGCACCGCTGTGCCAGCAGAGCAGGGCTCAGAGCTGTAGCTGGCAACTTTGTGCTGACATACCAGGCTTTGAGCTGGAGTCAGCTTGCACTAAGCTGGCTTAGAGCAGGGGTAGAGCTACCACAGACCTGTTTGTGGTTGCTATATGATCCTCAAAATACCTTTGCAACGCAAATCAGTTTGCAGGATGGAATGAAATGGAAGGAGAATGGACTTCCCAGTTGCTATTGTGAAGTAAGGCACATCTTTGTCACGTACAGGTAGGCATCACGTTCCCTATTTGCCAGAAAACATCTCTGGGAAGAAAAGTATAATAGTTGAGCACATAAAATGTACTTTTGTGAATGGTTACAATATCTTGGTACTGACTCTGTAGATTAAATCAGAACTTTTCAAATCAAATGTGTTTTCGCTCTCTGCATATCTTTCTAAAAAACAATACTTGACCACTGAAGGTAGCAGTTTTAAGTCACTTTCATTTCAGTCTTTCTTGAGTTTTTAATACATGTAGGTTTTCAGTACAGCAAAAGAGTGATTAAAGCCCTTGCTTTTGTAGTGTGTAACACACCCAAACATTTATTCACAGTAGGATTTTGAGAGATGTTAAACAAAATGTTACAGCCACCCTAAATGTCCTTTTAAGCCAAGATGAGTAACTTTGGACAGGCAGAGGTAGTTGAGTTTTTTGCAACTAAGTAGCACAGCATTTCAGTGTGCTTTTGGAAAACTTTCTCTTCTACTTTGAGGGAATTAACCCCTTTGAGTTAATACTATGATAGTGATGTGTCCTTGTTTCTTCATCTCATTTTTGGGTGACGCTGTAGCTGTCTGCCAGGGTGTCCATGCACTGCAGCCACTGTTCTGCTTCTGAAGGGCTGTGTGCTACCGCGATGCCTGTACCCGCATCCTCCTGGTGGAATAGGGAATTTGTTTAGTGCCAGTGTGGGTATGAGTGCAAGCCTCCTTGTTTGGCTAGAAAAAAGGCAGGGTAATTAAGGAGGTGAGCTCCTGCTTTTAAATATCACTTTTGACACTACGTTGTGAGCTCTAGCTCTTTGTTCTGCTGATTTGCTGCTTCTGAGCAGATGGGACACCCAGCCTACTGAATAATCACTTGCTGGGGAGGGATGTTTAATCACTCTTTGTACCTTGAAGTGCCAGGTAATTAAAAAGTACTTTAGCTATAACATAGCTGGGAGCTAATTAAATTTGAACAGCATCCCTGGAGAGAGTGAGGACACAGTTTATGACTGATAATGTTCTACCAATGTGCATATTGATTGTGCAGTAATTACCAGTGTTGCCTGCTATTTGTACAAAGCATGTTGGAGACCACTGGGATCATGGCTCCCTTGCAAAGCTGCCTTGTTGTGATCACTCAGGCTGGGCTGGAGGAGGGGAAGAGATGTTTTGCTTTTTTACTCCCAGCCTCCTGCTGAGTTCTCAGACTCTTACCACAAAAATAAGGCTTTTATGGATAAAAGAGGTTTCGGTGATGTCTGTTCCCCCCCCCCAAAAAAAAAGTATCTGAAGTTGACCTCCTCTGCAGCATGACCATTCTGTTAAATGTGTTCTCTGACAGTGCTTGCAACAGACTGCGACTCTGGCTCCAACTCTGAGATCACTTATTTCATCCAGAGCACTGATTTTTCCATCACACATCACGGGGTCATCAATTCTAACCAGAGGCTGAACTTTGAGCGAGCAAACCATATGTATGAGTTTGTGGTGATAGCTGTCGATAAAGGACATCCCCCTCGGACAGGGACGGCGTCTGTGCGGATTCGAGTGGCCAACGTGAATGACGAGGCTCCTGTCTTCTCCCAGCCCATGTAAGCCAGCTTGAACGCCTGCTTCGGTTTTCACAGATGCTGTTCATATGTGTAACCTTAATAATGTTTGGTCACTTGTCTTTTTGTGCAACTGTAAGTACCAGTGAAACAGAGGGGTAATCTGTATGAATTCTGTAGAAGTCAGACCTTCATTTCTAGATTGTATCAAAAAAATACACCAGTTGTGATACCAGCATATTGACTTCATAGAGCAGCTGTTTGATATGGAGAGAGCAGAATGAGTAAAACACCTGACTCTACAGGGACAGATTTTTGACTGTATTTATTTCTAGGTGTCAAAATTATTATCAATCTATAAATATATGACAGATGGAGATGGTAGTTAGCAAACACTAAAACTTAGGTTTACCATCAGCAGATTGTATTATAAACTAAATTCCTGAGGCCCTGCTGGTTTAAAATGCCTTCTTTCCTCTCCTGAATGAATACAATTTCTGTTTTTTTCACAAGTTTAAAGTATGGATATGTTTTAAATACAAAATGTACATACATTTATTTACAAAATGAAATAAGGTTTTATATTCATCTCTGTAGTATCTGATGCTTTCCATTAGCATATAGGGACATAAGAAACACTCCATGACAGATACTAGTCCTTTTTCTCATCTGTATAAGATAATTGTTCCTGGTTTGCAGTGCAATGTGTTATGGTGTATATTGATATCTTCCAAAAGATCATTGGAAATTCTGTATACCAAAAACGCAGGATTGCAATTCTAAAATACATACCCTACACCGAACAAAGATGATCAAATTCTTGTCTTAAACAGATTATAGATTCCATGATTGCATGCCTAAAGCTTAAAAAAAAATACATTCATAATGAGTTTATAATCTTGCTTGACGGTTGACACAGTAATGGTTATTCTGATACTGAATGTGCAGCCATTGCTCCCTTATGTGCATCAGTTACAGAACTTTCCTTTCGGAAGATGCCGGTCCCAGCACCTTGGTGGCTACTGTTCGGGCAAAGGACCCTGATGGAGACGGGCTGCTATATCTAATCACAGGAGGCAATGAGGAAGGCAACTTTGAACTGGATAGTCACAAAGGTAAGGAAAGAGGTTATAGAACACAGTTATTTACTGTATAATCTGCATTGACTCTTCTTCACCTGTGTGTAAAAAATCATAAGAAAGCACCATATTTATATAATCTACAAATGGGGATGCTTTGTATCAAGGAGAATTAGCTCTGTGATACAACGGCCTTTCTCCAAATATCAACCAAACCTTGGGATCCTGGTCCAAGGACTGTGCAGTCTAAGGTGACTGATTCCTTTGCTTTACAACCAAAATACAGAGAACCAACAATGCAGTCACAGAGAAATGTGATGCGTACTTGATTTTGTTTGTTTGTTTACACGATAAAATAACATTACACTTTATGCTTCCAAATGTAGGTATCATTAAACTCCGCAGAAACCCGCCGCCCAACCTGAAGGGGCCACAGTACACACTGAACATCACTGCGATAGATGACAATGCCTCAGGCGGACCCACCCCTCTCAGCAGTTTTGCTGAGGTTATTGTAGGAGTTAACGACGTTAATAACAACAAGCCTGTCTTCAGAGAGGTAAGATGTCTTTCTGCAGATATTCTTTTCCTACCCATCATTGGGGTAGGTAGCCTCTTGGCTACTGGTGATTGCTGGTGGGCCGAGGGGACTGCGTGCGCAGAGCAGAATGAATCTATAAGTGAACACGCAGCCAGCTTTCTTCATACTTGAAGTGCAAAGCCTTCATTCTCTTTTTTTCCTTCCTCTCCCTTAGAGCTTGATTGCTTTGTGAGTATAAGTAATTGAAGTTATTTTCTTCCAAGTTCTTCTCAGACTGGAAAAAATATTGACACTGCAGCAAATTTGTGTGGCTCTGTGTAATATATAAGATTGAATGTTTGGGTGTATTTTTAGTGCACTTACTACAGCGACAGCACCTGGGTTCTGGAGAATCAGCCTCCAGGCACGTATGTGCTACAGGTAGAAGCCTACGATGCAGACCTCGGCGTTAATGGAGAGGTGAAGTATGGGCTCATGCACAGAGACGGAGCTTCCCTAGGCTTCAGCATTGACCCAGACACAGGTCAGTAGCTTTCAGGTTACTGAGATAAAATGAAAATGCTGTTGTATTGTAGTGAGAATGCCACTGTGTCCATGTGGGCTCATGCTTTAACAGTGTAACGGCAGGGTTAGCTGTAACAGCTTATAAAATAAACACTGGGAAAAATTCAGAGTATATGGATAACTGTGCACGTAGATTAAATTAAGATTATAGTGATTTAAATGACAAATGAAGTACAGAAACAAACCCCAGATCAATAAGAAAATAAAAAGCTATTCTGTATCAGTTGCCTTCCTATTGGATCAAGTGTAGCTATAAAAATGCAGAGCAGAAAGCGTGACCCTAACAGCTTGAGTTGGTTCTTCCCTTCAAGTGTGGCCAGAGTTTATTTCTCATCTCATGCACAAACAGGAGGTCCAGTGCAGCGCGTATACAGGCAAAACCCTTGTACCAGAACAGGGCAGTAGCAGACAGTCTTGACGCACTTCTGGTGAAGACGTTATAAAAGTTGTTGATGTTTCTGTAGTCAAAACAGTAAAATGGGTTATTTGGATGCCCAAGACTGTGCAGGAGGCTGGAAGGGCCAACAACAGAGCATCAGTCCTGGTTCCTGGCATAGTGGAGACACAGGTCAGGAAATGGCCTCAAGAACGCCAGTTTGAAGTCTCCCAATCAGAAGAAAAGAGATGAGACAGGGAGAGACTTGGTTAGTGGAGAGGACCTGTACCTTCTGCAATGTGAATCTTTTCCAAGGTAGTAATGAGCTGTCTTTGAAATATTCAGTTACTTGGACTATCACTGGAGTAAACCTAAGAGAGGCCTCTCAGTGAGGAGGAGAAAGTCCTTCTGTGCTGCCTGAGGAGTGAGATCACAAGGTACTCGGACTGAAGCTCCTTATCAGGGCAGCAGGAGAGGAAGCTGTTGACTGGTGGCAGCATGTGACATGTGAGGAGAGGACAGACAGGGAAATTGGAGTCGGTCTTGTCCAAGACACGTGTTGCGGGTTTGGTGAGGATTAATCTTGGCGGTTGTGCTGCGTGCGGTCAGAGCTTCCTCTTGTGCAGGAGATGTGCAGGTCACTTTCTGCAAATTCAGTCCTGAGGGTGTGACACACAGAACAGGAGGGGTCTGTGTTCCCAGGAGTCATCACAACCACGCAGAGTTTTGACCGGGAGAAGCAGAGGGAGTATACGCTGTCTGTCACTGCTACCGACCAGGCACAGGAACCGCTCATCGGCGTGTGTCAGGTCACCGTCCTTATCGCTGACGTCAATGACAACGACCCCAAGTTTGAGAACAGCCGCTATCAGTGTGAGTGTGTCTTAAAAACCTGTCCCAGTGCCACAACATGAACCTGGTTAGCAGTTCCTTGTAACGGTGGTCAGTTTTTCAGGTGACCAGTCTTCCCTTGCTGCCAGCTAAGCCAGTTACCGCTTAATGCAGCATCAGTGGAAATATGCAGAACTGATCGCTGCCCTCTTTGTTCATTGCAATACTCTTAAAAACACTGACAGTCTTCACTCTACAGATCAGGCAGATCTGATCCCTTTCCTTTGCAGCTCTTCCCTTCCTAGTTTTTCTGCACACTGAATTTTTATTAAACGTCCCAAAACACAACATGACATCCTAGCTGAGAAGTCATCATCCCCAACTAGAAAAACGATTGTCTGTGTGTCTTTGACACAGCACCTCTGTTCAAATAGGCTGGAGTGGTATTTCTTTCTTGTCAATCAGCTTGAAATCCATGGCTTCTAGCCTGAGATTGGCTGTGAGCCCTGACTCTTGCTGTAACTGTGCTGCTGAGCTAGCTTTTCCCATTTGCCCTGATGCCATTCCCTTTTTCATCCCCACACAACATGCTTTTCATTAGTCTTCCACTTAATTTTGGTTGATGCTTCTCTAGTAAAATTCTGCACATTTGGACCCTCTACACTTGATGTCACCCACAAGTGACAAGCGTACACCCTAGTTGCTGGATTGGGACAGGCCCTTCCTTGTGTAATTGCCTCACCAAGAATGGCAAAAAACGTGACAACAACTCCATTTTGGAGATGTTTTGCCAGTTCTATGGAAATGTCATGTAGGGCAAAGCAGTGATCAATGCCTTACTAAAATGAAGATGGCTTGTGAATAAGTCATCTTTAGCATCACAGAGGGCCAGCATTTCAGCATGATTTAGAAAGAGGTTGGATGCTTGCACAGCAGGATTCTAACAAGGAGGAGAAGTGACCTGCTAGAAAATAGTCGAAATATATGTCGACACTTCAGAGGTATGCACAAGGACAGAAAGAAGATTGTGTTGTACCTTTTGGAGTATCTTATAGTCACTGTCTCCAAGTGCCAAATGGGTTAAAATGTGCAGATTGGGAATAGCCATTTCTGCATTCCTACCAGTAGCTTCTGCAAACCTGGCCGAAGCAGTGCTGAGAAGCCAGGTAGTAGTGATCTCACTGGAGAGAAATATTTTGAGACAGAACAGAGAAGTCCTTGAGGTAAAGGTAATTTTTTTGCAAAGGTGAACCTTTCTTTTCTACCCTCAAACGTGTCCTCCAGGTGAAACTGTCCAGGATTTTTTTTTTTTCAAAAATAATGAAGCTGAGAGGTCACATTTGGTAATTACGGTGACTTCAGCACTTCCAAGGAATGGGGAGATTTTCTTCTTTTTTCATGAACACAGGGAACCAGCAAAGGTCCTGAAGTAAAAGCAGCCCTTGGGGCTGGGGAAACAGCAGATAATGAGGTCACTTTATGCATAGCACTTTTCCAGCATCTGTACAGAACTAATCAATGTTTGTACGTCACAGAATTAAAAATAGCTTATTCTCTAACAAGATCAAATGCCATTAGTCATAGGTTTCTGTTCTCCCTGGAAACTGCTGATTCTTTATTCCTCTGCACTTGTATGTTGGTCAAATCCCTGATTTAACTCGTGCATCTTATCAAGTGCACGCAGAACGGACATTAAGGAAATGGTATAGCAAGTGCTGGAGTTATGCCAGCAGCCAGCAGAAGTACATGAAATGAGAGAGTACAGCCCTTCCAAGTAATTTTGTATTTTTTCTTACAATGTGATTTAACAGGATTTGACTACAAAAGCATAAATTCAAACACAAAAAAGGATATTTTACAGTGTTTCTTAGCAATAAATTTCATTTTCATTAATCTATTTCAGTGCCAGTAAATCTCTTCTGAGAGTAGCTTTGGCTGTTACTGACGTACCAGGGACATGAATCCTAGGCCAATTGAATGTCCTGGGGGATGAGGAAAGCTAATTAAAGCTCAAATTTGTGTTCATGGAGAAAGCAGTTGTGGGGATTTAAAGTTTCACTGCCCCGCTGCCGCAGACTGTAGATATTAAGGGAGAAAAACAAAACAGAAAACATGACCACTCTGCGTCATAAATAGTGTGCAAATATGATTGTCCCACCTCAAAAATGCTAAAGGAGACACATACAAGGGAGATCAAAGATATGAAATGGTTTTTGAACTAGAAGTGATTAAATAGGATGACTGGGTTGATCAGCCTGGTAAATCAGAGCAAGACCTGCTGACGATACCTTTGTTTTTTCAAAGACTTCCTCAGCGAAAACACTCCAGTGGGGACGAGTTTCCTCCGTGTTGTGGCTCATGACAATGACCAAGGTGTGAATGCTGCTGTCACATACTCAATGTTAGAGCACCAACTGGACTACTTCCAGATCAACCCCAGCACGGGCTGGGTATACGTGAACCGCCTGCTGTCCCAGGTAACGTGACTCTGCTTCGATCAGAGCACCCTCTGACCCCCCCAAACCCATTGCAGGGGGTTAGTTGCAATCTCTTGGTTTGTACAGAATAGTTTGCAAATATCCTTCATCTTCTTCATTTCCTAGACAACGCGCATTAGTCGCTATATTGTAGCGACAGATGGAGGGAACAGAAGCTGCACAGTGGAGCTGACGGTGACTGTCACTAATGCACTCAGCCAGCCGCCCCAGTGGGAGCAGAGCAGATACTGGGTAACCATCCCCGAAAACACCATTCGTGACACCAAGATAGTGGTATGTTAGAAGTGCAATTACTTCCCTCCCTCTTCATTTCAGCTTCTTTCTCTGTCGTGCTGTGTCTCCATGTCAAGGGTTCGTGAATGCCCACTCTGCAACCTTATTGTGTTGCGCTGTTTCCTTATCAGCCTTCACACCTGTGTACCCCATTAGTGTTTGTCAGCAGTACCTATTGCAGAACAGGCCAGCATTTCAGCTGGCAGCAGTTCTCCAGTGACTTCTTACACCAACGGCTGTGAGGGTGTGCTCCCACAGAAGCAAGACCCATTCCCTTGCCTGGGTGGGAAATCCTTGAGAATCCCCACCAAGGGACAGCTCCTCACTCCTCCATCCTCAGTGGACTGTGCTGCCTGCCTGCACCTTTCCTACAGCTTTTCTCAGTTTAGCACTACAGCATGTAACAGCTGTAATTTGCTTTGGGCTCTTCTAACCCAAACCAATTCCTTTTTAGCTTGTACAGACTTATTCTTTAAGGATAGTCTCTTCCGTAAATTCCCAGATAATCCCTGCCTTTGTCCTCCTGCAAGTTTGCTTTTTGTCTGTATCTTGCCTGGTAAAATGTATGACTCAGTGGAGAAACAGTCGCCTTTTGAATTGCTTTTGTTTTGGGAGGAGGAGAGAGAAGGGGTTTCCTCTAGCCAGTGGTGTGGTTCTTGTTTGGCACATCTACAGGCAGGTGAACTACTGGTGACTGAAAACCTGCAGCAAACCTAAATGTTATAAAACAAAACTCAGCTCTGCAAACTGTTTCTCTTCTGTCTGTTATCCAAGTCATGCATGCATATGTGTTCTTAGAGAACACGCACGCGTGTATGTTCTTGCCATCAAACTGAACATTTAACACTTGCAAGCCCGTGCTTCATGAACATATGTGGTGGCTCTTCTCTTCTTCAGACCATCAAAGCCACATCCCTTCTTGGTGATCCCAGGGTTACGTATAATCTGGAGGAGGGTCAAGTTCCAGAGACTAACATGCCAGTTCGTTTCTATCTGAAGCCAAACAGAGCTGACGGATCTGCTTCTCTTCTGGTCGCTGAACCACTTGACTTTGAGACAACGAAGTTTTTCACCCTGACAGTCCGGGCACAAAACGTTGCCATGACTCCTTTAGCTTCCTTTACCACTGTCTGTGTGAACATAACAGGTAAGCTTTGCTGCTGTTAGAACAGCTCAATATTCTTGTTATTTTCAGTATAACACCACAAACTAAGGTAACATCCATGAAATACCAAGCCACCTAAGAATGCTTTGTATGTTTCTATACTGTAAAAGGAAGTTGTGCAGTTATTAAAAAGGTCTATTTGAGACAATTTCTAAGTACAGCTATCAAATGTGGAAATGCAACAATGCAAAAATGGGCTGTGTGACTGTTTACGCAACACTGATGCCTGCTTTTTTAAATGACATTGCAAAGATTTTATTTTCATAGGAAGAGAAATCTAGTAAATGTCCTCAAACTATTGAAAGGACACGTGTATCACTGGAAAGATTCTGCACTGTAGAAAGAGAAACAGCCCAGATAGGTGTCGTGTCTCACTGGAAAGATTCTGCGCTGTAGAAAGAGAAACAGCCCAGATAGGTGGGGTTTGTGTTTGATATGTGTTTAGGCATTTTCATTATATTCAGAATTTCCTATTGAACACTGAGGCTAAAACTCTAGAAATGAAAATGCAAGGGTCCTTACAGTAGCTACAATTTTCCAAGATTTGATCCAACCCTCCATATAGTGGGATCTTTTTGTAAAGCTCTACTGTAGATCCACATAAAACTATTAATCTGACTTTAATCCGGGCTTTTTGAAGCATTAGTGGAGTTACTTTTGATATGTAGACACTTAGATGAAAATATGAATAAGTGAAGTCTCCAGCAAAAACATTTGTCTCGCTCACCACCGTGGAAATGAGAGACTCAAGTGGTAATCTGAGTGTGAATCCAACTTCCCTGCTTCAGTTCATCACAGCATTGTCTGGTTTTCCACAGTCCACCAAGGCAAAAACCCTTCAGGTTTGTAGAGCAAGAGTGCTTCAAGTCAGGGCCTGAGTCTCATTGTTGATGATGGAAC
>NW_010143150.1:25407-51973 GCF_000699245.1 Pterocles gutturalis
CCTACAGTGCAGTTATTGGTATCAGAATTTGGCAGAAACTTCATTTTTCTCACAGGCAAATAGTCTTTTTCAATAACTTAGTATTTAGTACGAAAAAAAGATTTACACACATGTGTATGCATTAGAGGGAGAAAAAAGCAAATTCAACACCTTTAAGAGAGAAATAACCACCAGAAAGTTTCATATGCAGAATTGCCCTTTATTCATGCACAAGCACACTGAAAAGGAAGTATTTTATAGCATCTTATTTTCCTTACCTTGCTCAGTGAATTTGATGAAACTTATCTCTAACAAGACATATTGTCTTCTATAAAATAAGAAAAAAAAAAAGCCTGTTAGGAAAGGAGCTTTCACAGACAAATATGAATATAAGAGAGAAAGAAAATTGGGATTTATGAGAGCCCACACCCACAACTTAAAAAAAAAAAAGTAATTTAAGACATTGGTCCAGCAAAGAGTTGTGTGTCAGAATCAACGGAGTCATGTGGCAGCAGTAAAACTGAATGTGGGCTTAAGGGTTTGCAGAATGAGATATTAAGAATTTTGTCTGCTCTTTATAAAGGCAGGTGGATCCGAGGAACTGTCATTACAACTCCTCTGTTTTGGTACTGTGCCACAACACAGGAAAACGGCTTCCTTAAAATGAGGCTGTTAAACTGTGAAAAGTACAAAAAGGCACAGGGCACTATGCAGCATTTCTGAGTTCAGTTGTCTTACAAAGAGAAACACTGGACTGATTTGTGGTGGGTTGAGCAGGAGGATGGGATTCCAGAACAGTTTAAATGAGTCAGGGCTGCTGTAGTCCCTTGTGCCCGCCTGGTCCCACACAGCAGTTTTAGGGAGAAAATGTGTCAGAAACTGGCCCTTCAAAACACTGCACGTACCTTTTCCAGTTTAGCTCTCTACAAGAGTCAGGCAAGGAAGACAAGCAAGACCAGCACTGATGTGAGCTTAATGTGACTTTGCCTTGTGCCTATCCTGACCCGACTGCAGATGGCTGCTACCGGGGCAGCCCTTCCTTTCCTTCACCTGCGTGATCTCACCGCATCCCTTGCGTTGGATCTGGCGATTACGCAGCTGCAGAGCGTGTCAGATCAGCTAGCCCCATTCTCTCCAGAAAGTCAGTCTTCTCTCAGAGCAACACCACGGGCACTGTCAACACAGGGCCGTGTGATCCAGCTCGTGGAAGGAGGATCCCATGGGTTAGAGCAGGATGACAAGAGTGGGAAGATCAGCATGCTTCCTTTGGACATCGACCACTAGTTAGATGTGGCTAACATGCAACTTCATCCTAAATAATCGTTAGGTCGTACAGCCTAACATAACTCTGGCTGTACTGCCCTGCAAAGGCCAGGAAAGACTGTCTTGCCTTCTTCATCCACTCTATAGACTCTACAGTTTTCATTGACATTGTTCCCTTAATAAAATGTTGAAATTAACTACTGCTGTAGGTAACCAGCTCTTTACAGACTGTGAATGAAAGGTCTCCTGGCATTCATGGATTTACTATAAGAAGATCTCTGGTCAAATATAATTAGCTAGTATCTTAGCTGAGATTAGGCCACTGTCTCCCAGAAACTGCTCAACGTCTATAAAATGCCTTCTGGCAGCTGCCATGAAAATGGGAAGACCCATTTCTTCTTACTATGAACAATTGGAGTTCTTTCTCCAAGCAAAATTATGATAGTGGGAAAAAATACAGTTAAAAAAAGTCTTCAAACATTTTCTCATCATGGTCTTCATCACCTCCTTTTGCAGATGTCAATGATAATGTTCCATTCTTCGTGTCTTCTAACTACGAGGTGTCTGTGCCAGAAGGAGCTGATGTTGGCACATCTGTGGTTCAGGTGTTAGCTACAGATTTGGATTCTGGCCTACATGGAGAGGTTTGACCTTACATCCAATTCTTTTCCTCCCAATAGTCAAGCTTTAGTCTCGTAATTAGTGAGAGCACACAGACAGCAGATGATGACAGGGTAATGAGCCACAAACACTTCTTGCAGCGTTTGTCAAGCATTTGTCTAGCATGTGCCTGATGTACATAATATGGGATGCAGGCAGAGAAGATGCTGTTCACAATCTTGGGATCCTGCATCATAGCAGCTCATCCTGATCCAGCAACCGTGACAAAGCACATGTCATTCTCAGGGTGATTCTCAGGGTTGCCCCCATGATATGACACATGGAGGTGGCTGCAGAACATGTTTCCAAACTCTTGCCTCTTTAGCTTGTTATTTAATTGACCAACAGTGATTACGGTCAGTTAAATAGGACTATTTAAATATGGTCAATTAAATAACATTTAATTTGGCCATCATTCGTCAAGTTCAAACCAACACTTGACCATCATTATCATACTGACTCAACCCTAGGAAAAAGCAGTATTATGAAGGAAACTGCTACTTTTCTGGGCATCTTCCTGAGCCTTTTCCAAAAATCCTGCTAGCTCTTCTGGGAGAGTACAATGGGTAGCAGAGATTTGCTGTTCTGTAACTGGTATTTTGAAACCTCTGAAGAGTAACCTGTGTGGTGTAACTGCCTGGCAGTGCTCTCACCACGACTTGGGGGTTGAAAATGGCTTTTTTTTGGAGGAGAAAACCAAACCTTTGTTAAAGGGGAAAATTTGGATAGCTTTCAGAAGTGAAGGTTTTCATTTGCTCAGTCTTGTTGAGCAAACTAGGACCCAAATGCTCAGTTAACCCCAGTTTTTTGAGATCAGAAGCACAGTGGGTTGCTAGAAACTAGGGAAGATGTAATTCCATACTTTCTCTATCCTTCTGTTATTTGTGATTTTTTCTAACTGCTCCAACTGGACACTGTTGGAGATTAGATACTGCACTTTATATCACTGGTACAGATGTTCTGTTTGAGAATTCTGGTTTTTTATATCAAAATGGTCAAAAGACTTATAAAAATTCTGTCCAGATGAATTGTCTTTCCTCAGAATGTTGCTGCTTTGCAGACAGCCCCAGGAGGCTACTGGAGAAGGGGGAGGTCACTTGGACATACAAACAAAAGTGGAAAATGCAACCTCTCTTAAATATTTCCTTTTTAGGTTCACTACTTGATATTGAAAGATGCCAGTGAGGACTACCAGTTCTTCACCATTGAGCCTGAGACAGGAATTATTTCCACCCGTGCATCTTTTGACAGAGAGAAAAGAGCCTCTTACTTGATTGAGGTTCAGTCTCAAGACTCTTCAGAATCTGCTAGACCTGGTGTTCATGGGCAGCCCAACACAGGTAAAACTAGTAAGGAATTATATATTGGGTAGAGGATATCAGAGATTGGGTTCCTTAACTTTTCTGGACTTGATGGGCATGTGAGCTGTCTGGAATATGACAAGGTATTCCACCTCTGCCCTTTCTAAGTCTGCATGTTCCTCTTGCATCTGCTTCTTAGACACAGCCTACGTAAGGATTTTTGTTGGTGATGTGAATGACAACGCTCCAGCATTTCCTCGGTCAGTGTATGAGGTCAGCATAGATGAGGACAGAGATGTTGGAAGTCCTGTTGTGACAGCAACAGCAGATGATGAAGATGAGGGTGAGTGGGCGCTGCATGTCTTTCTATGTCCTCTAACTATTGCTGTGTGTTGTGTTAGGGCTACTTCCTTCATAGGCAAACAAATCCCTGCATTCAGGAGATGATTAAGCATTTGTAAAAGTGAGAAGTTCTGGGGACATGGGAGCATCTTCTTTTATCAGGTGCTCAGGTTTGCAGTGCAATTCGGTGCTCAGTTTTGCTAGCTGCAATCTCTTTGGGGCAGAATGAAATCACCTGGAGTCACAACCCTGCTGTAACTTCACAAGAGGAAACATAAAATCTCACTCACTCCTGAGCATGTGCTTGCTTTGTGCTGACTCCAGTGCTTTCCAGATCTCCCTAGGAGTCAGTTTCACTTACTACTGTTGCAAGAAAACCAAATCTGTGTGCTTTTTCGTGAGTTAATGGGTTGAATCTGCTTGTGGGAGACTCTGACAGACAGTGGAAAATGTGGGATGACATGGCCAGACAGGAAGGCAGGGACAAGGCAGGAAAAAAGGGAAAGCCAGGCCTTCTTTTTGGGCTTGAAGTGTTACATCAGCTCTGATGGTGTGGAAGTGCCCCTACAGTGTGGTGAGACCAGATTTGCTGAGCCAGTCCAACAGCACGCACCACCCGTCAGTTCCCATCTTTGCTTCTTCTGGGGCTTTTTCATGAGTTGGTTAAGCGCAGCTTTCTGGAGGAAAACAAACCTCTTGGTGAAAAAGAAAGCAAGCGGGTGTGTTGGTGATGGAGCCCAAATAAGCACCAGAGAAATGTGTTGCTGGGAGCAGGTGGGAGCTGACCATTGCCTTCGGTGGCAGTGCCTGTGCCTCTTGGTGCCTGTGGTGGAGAAGTAAAGGGTCATTTAAACCCATCTGCTGCACTTGAGAGGATTTGGCAAAAGCAGCTAGCAAGGGATGCTGAAAGGCAGGCTGCAAAGGCAGACAGGCTCTTCCAAGCACTAACAATGTTGAGTACAGCCTTTCCACTTCCTTGTCGTCCGTGTTGCTCTAGTCTTCGCATCCACAGATGGCTCATGACTGAAAATGCTGAGTGTTCTTTCTGCTCCCAGCAGTTCACCTATTTAATTTGGGAAATGACTTTTTGTCCTGGAATGCAATATCATGTATTTTTTTTTCCTTTTCAAATAAGTAAACATGAAGCACCTAACAATTTTATTTTTTTTATTCCTAAATGTTTTGCAACAATCAAACAACTGTTGTAGAGATGGAATGTTCTTCTGACATTAATTCTTGATCAAAATAGAGGACTTCTGTTACATTTTAGCACCATCCAGTGGTTAAAAAAAAATAAGTCAAGAAATGCTGGCATTTGAAATGGGAAGTTTAGGAAACATTAAGAAAAAATAGCTTCTAGTATTTTAATAGTATGTTGACAGGCATATGCTTCGCTGGGTAAAAAACTGGCTGGATGGCCAGGCCCAAAGGGTTGTGGTGAATGGAGTTAAACCCAGCTGGCAGACAGTCGCAAGTGGTGGTCCCCAGGGAACCTGAAAGGAGGTTGTAGTGGGGTGGGTGTTGGTCTCTTCTCCCAAGTAACAAGGGATAGGACAAGAGGAAACAGCCTCAAGTTGCACCAGGGGAGGTTTAGATTGGATATTAGGAAAAATTTCTTTGTGAAAAGGGTTGTCAAGCACTGGAACAGGCTGCCCAGGGAAATGGTTGAGTCACCATCCCTGGAGGTATTTAAAAGACTTGTAGATGTGGTGCTTAGGGACATGGTTTAGTGGTGGACTTGTCAGTGCTAGATTAAACATTTGGACTTGATGATCTGAAAGGTCTTTTCCAACCTAAATGATTATATGATTCTATGTTACTTTTTTATCATTGGCAAATGAATGCACAATAAATTAGAGGCACACAATTCCTTCATTACCAACAAACAGGTATTTGTCTGCGACTGGAAATTATATTGTAAATATAAATGCAGACCTAACCTGCAATCTACCATACACAATCCCTTCAAATTATATACACGGATCGTTCTGTTTGTGTCTGTGCCTATGTTTTATCTCCCGCACACACTATTAACAGTCTGGGCAAATAAGGTTTCTCTTGGATACATGTCCACTGTGTCTAGCTGGATTGAGCATACAGAGAGTTGACAGGCAGTGGCTGTTTGCTTTCTCTTGTAGGTGCAAATGCCAAACTAAGGTATCAGATCACATCAGGAAATGCGAAAGGAGTTTTTGATGTGGAACCTGAGGTTGGAACTGTCTTCATTGCTCAGCCTCTGGATTATGAACAAGAACAACATTACGAGCTCCGGCTTGTAGCTTCTGATGGAAAATGGGAAAACCACACTCTTATCATCATCGATGTTGTCAATAAAAATGACGAAGCACCAGTCTTCACTCAGAACGAGTATCAGGGCAGTGTCTTGGAGGAGCTCACAGATCTGCCTGTACTTGTCCTAAAGGTAAAGCAGTTTGCACGAGGCAGGGCAAAACCTGACATTTTGTTCAGCTCAATCCCGTTATGGTGGGTTGACCCTGGCTGGAGGCCACTCCCTTCCTCAGCTGGACAGGGGAGAGGAAATATAACAAAAGGCTTGTGGGTCGAGATAAGGACAGGGAGATCACGCAGCAATTACCATCACAGGCAAAACAGACTCGACTTGGGGAAAATCAATCTAAATTATTGCCAATCAAATCAGAATAGGGTAATGAGGAATAAAAACCTAATTTTTAAAATACCTTCCCCCCACCCCTCCCTTCTTCCCAGGCTCAATGTTGTTCCCGATTTCTCTACCTCCTCCCCCTGAATGATGCAGGGGGATGGGGAATGGGGGTTGTGGTCAGTTCATCACACATTGTCTCTGCTTCTCCTTCCTTCTCAGGGGAGGACTCCTCACACTCTTCCCCTGCTCCACGGTGGGGTCCCTTCAACCGGAGACAGTCCTCCATGAACTTCTCCAACATGAGTCCTTCCCACGGCCTGCAGTTCTTCATGAACTGCTCCAGCGTGGGTCCCTTCCATGGGGTGCCGTCCCTCAGGCACAGACTGCTCCAGTGTGGGTCCCCACAGGGTCACAAGTCCTGCCAGCAAACCTGCTCCAGCCTGGGCTCCTCTCTCCATAGGGTCACAGCCTCCTTCAGGTGCATCCACCAGCTCCAGCAGGGGTGGGTTGCATCCACCTGCCCCAGCATCAAGTCCTCCACAGGCTGCGGGTGTATCTCTGCCCCACCGTGACCCTCCATGGCTTCAGGGGCACATCTGCCTCACCATGGGCTGTGCCACGGGCTCCAGTGCCTGGAGCACCTCCTCCCCCTCCTTCTGCACTGACCTTGGTGTCTGCAGAGTTGTTTCTCTCACATCTCTCTCCTCTCTCTGGCTGCAATTGCTGTTGCACAGGGGTTTTTTCCCCTTCTTAAATACGTTCCCACAGAGGTGCTACCACCATCACTGATGGGCTCAGCCTTGGCCAGTGGCGGGGCGGGCCTCGGGCGGGGGGCGGGTCCGTCTTGGAGCTGGCTGGCATTGGCTCTGTTGGACATAAGGGAAGCTTCTAGCAGCTTCTCACAGAAGCCACCCCTGTAGCTCCCCCGCTGCCAAAACCTTGCCACGCAAACCCAATACACCCATCTATTCACACAAATCCAGAAAGACAGTTTAACCAGGGTGGGTGAGTTCTGGTATTAAGATTTAGCTAGCAACTTTCTGTAAAGAAGAGAATAGAGTCTGGTTGAATTGCTGTCATGGACTGGCTCCCTCCTCCAGCATAAATGTTGAAAAATGTGATGACTTTCCTTTACAAAGCAGAGTTGGCATATTTTGAGTAACTGTATAAGCATAGCATGGCTGGCACATGTACCTCATGCATTTAAGTCACAGACTCTTTCTTTGTCTGCATTGTTTTCTAACAAATAAACATTACCAAGGATTGTTCTTTGACTCTGAAACTCAATCATTTTCATTATTCTGTTCTTAGAGCAGTTTCTGGCATGTGGACTACTTGGTTGGCCCACCTAACAGCCTCCCAAACAATTTCTGGATGCAAATCAGGAGCTTGGAGTTTTCTCTCGCCTGTGCTGATAATTAGCTTGGATGTATGGCCACTCCGCTCTTGCAGCCTTTTGTTCACCCAGAGAGAAGCAGCCCCTGCTTGCCTTTGTATTCCAACTCAAAAGAGTTCCATAAGAAACATTTGCTCAGCAGATCTGCTATTGCTTCCACTTGGTTCTTCCTGCAGTCACTTCCTGCAGTCTTTCCAAAATACACCATGAGGCAGAATATATTAGTCTGTCTAAACATGATATTTTTCTTTCTCTAGGCTGTGCATGATGTTTATTGAAAGAGTACTTGACCTGAATGACTCAAACCAATAGATGTTTGCTGTTAAGATGCATGCTATTTATTTAGCCTGCACAATACCAACTTGCATCAATAAAAGAATAGTGCTTTCCCCTTTTCTTTTACCTAAACACCTACCTGCTGTGGCTTGTTCCAGGTTTCTGCAACAGACCCCGACCAAGCGGCTGATCAAAACGCCATTAACTATTCCCTGCATGGACAGGGGGCCAGCAGTGAATTCAGCATCAACGAGAACACAGGCGAGATCAGCGCCAATAAAAGGTTAGACCGTGAGAAGCGATCGACGTGGCGCTTTCTTGTTCTTGCAACGGATGAGAGTGGAGAGGGACTGACTGGCTTTGCAGACGTGATCATAGAAGTGAGGGATGTGAATGACAATGCCCCCCTTTTCCTCTGTGTGTTGGATGGCTGTTTCATGGGCCACATCCCTGAGGATTCTCCGGCAGACACTCCTGTCATGGAAATGACGGCAGTGGACCTTGATGACCCAAAGGCTGGTGTGAATGCTGTGCTAACATACAGCATCATTCAGAATGTCCAAAATGAAATTAATCTGAACTTGTTCTCAATTGACTCAGTTAGCGGCACCATCTATACAGTGCTTGGGTCCCTGGATCGGGAGAAGGAAGACAAGTACCTAGTAGTGGTTGAGGCCAGAGATGGAGGAGGGCTCGCTGGGACAGGCACTGCCACTATTTTGGTGACAGATGTAAACGATCATGCTCCAGTCTTCCTGCAAAGGATCTACACAGCATTTGTCTCTGAGAATGCAAGTATTAACGCTGAGGTGGCGGTGGTCTCTGCTGTGGACAGAGATGAAGGAGAAAATGCCATGGTGACGTTCAGCATCGTTGATGGGGACAATGACCACAAGTTCTCCATAGAGACAGATGAAGTCAACAACTGTGGGTTTATCCGGCTACGAAAGCGGATTGACTTTGAGAAGCCTCATGAGAGGGTGTTCAATTTGACTGTGAAAGCAGAGGACACAGATTTCTTCAGCATAGCTCACTGTGTGATCTATGTGGAGGACTCCAATGACCATGCTCCTGTCTTCTATCCCCAGTTCTATGAAGTTGCTGCACTGGGGGAAGACGCACCGGTTGGCACCAAAGTTGTTCAGGTTTCTGCTGTTGACATGGATTCTGGCCTGAATGGAAGGTTTTCTTTCCACCTGCTAAACAAGTCTGACCCACGTGGCCAGTTCTCTGTGGCTAGTGATGGGTGGGTGGTGGTTGCAGGACTGCTGGATCACGAGACAGTGACACAGTACCAGCTCATTGTCATTGCCACTGATATGGGGCAGCCCCCTCTGACTGGCAGTGCCACTGTTTTAGTAACTCTGCAGGACATAAATGACAACGGGCCAGAGTTTGAGGCTCATTATAACCCAGTGGTCTGGGAAAACACAGCTTCTCCACAGGCTGTCCAAATGAATGAGACCTCTACTTTGCTGTACGCTAAGGACCGAGACACTGCTGCTAATGGAGCACCTTTCTCCTTTCACCTTCTCAGTGATTTCGATAGTCTGACGAACTTCAACTTGCAGGACTTCCACAATGGAAGTGCCTTGCTCACCGCGCTGCGTACCTTTGACAGGGAAGTGCACAAGGTGTTCTACCTGCCCATCCTCATCACGGACAGTGGGATCCCACCAATGAGCTCCACCAACACACTGACGGTGAATATTGGGGACCAAAACGACCACCCACATTCTGCTGGCTACATGGAGTGTCTCATTTACAGCTATGATGGTAAATCACTCCCTGATGCTTTCTTCCAAGTGTGACAGTAAGGTCAAAGGAGCAGTTGTGAATTTCACGGGAGGATTATGTCCTGTTCCACATAAACTAAGATCTTAGTAGAGGTGCTACCGAAGTTTGCTTAAGCCCCACCAGAGACCAGTAGGTGTGTGGGGCACAGGACTCTGGGCCGCTTGGTTTATGGAAGACACTGAGCCAGCCTGAAGAATAGCACAGCTGCTATTCTGTGCATGTTTCTATCAAACTTGAGTAATTGTCTCTTGTTTTCAGATGCAGTTTTCCAACAGCATTAACATTTCAGGGGAAAACAAATTAACAAAATTCATAATGTTGCTGAGAAGCGATATGTCTGAATGCTGAGAACCTTCTTACTTCTCCTTAAACCTTTTTCCTCCTCATACTGAATTCAGTTCCAGTGAATACTCTTAAGCTGAACTCATGTGTAAACTGCCTGGTAGACATCCATATAAGCCTTCAGCTGACAAATGCTGTAATGGGGAAATTTTCTGTGAATGTTGGCTGCAGGCAGTGCAGGAGAAGCCACCTTTCTCTTCTTGCTTTGGCAGTGAGCTAGCAGTTCTCTTGTGACCCAGGGTCTCCACATAATAAGCTCAACAGCAAAACAAAGCACACAGGTAAAAATATTTTGGGGTGCTTGCGTCCTTGTAGGCTCAGGTCATTCCTTCCTCTTCTACTCTGCTGTGTATCCAACGGTTTGATAGCACATTAAATAGATTGTCTCTTGTGGGCACACTAGAAACTACTTCTGTGTAGATGCTGTTGACCATTTATTTGTATGGAAACATTCTGCCTGTTGTGTGCTCAAGTTAAGCTTATTGTAAATTTGAAACCAGGTCTGGTTGCTATTTTCTCAGAGACTCTGCTTGTAGCCTAAGTACCAGATCTTTTCGTTAAGACTAAATTCCCTTTTAGTTGCCTCTTTACAGGTTAAACTCATCTGTATTGATAATTTCTGGGAGGGACTATTCAAGTCTTCAGATCTTTGGTTATTTAAAATATTAAGGAGAGGCAGAATCAGAAGGCTACTATCATGTTGTATGTTAGTTACATTAATATAATGTGGGAGACAAACACCAGGGAATCCTGAATACTCTCTCCTGCAAAATATCCAACGAATGTTGCCACAGTTGCAGGAGAGGTATAGTTTCTCTCCTTTTTGGATGCAGTCACTCAGTTGTCAGGGTTTGTGCTGTTCGCTTTCACAAGGTAAAGTCTCACATTTTTTCCTGTTCTTTGTGTATGCTTGATTTTTTACTCAGTAGATATATGAATTCAGATGCCTGCGGATCTTTCCTTGAGAAATAGCTTTTGTAAAACAAAAAGGATACTAATTTGTGAGCCTTGCTGAGAGGGTGCAAAACCAGCAGAATACATGCTGCTTTCCAGCTCACCCCAAAGTCTCACCATCTACTCAAAATAAGCCTGGATACTATATTTTGGACATCCTCTCTGTCTTTCTGTAATTTCCTCCAAATTGCTATTGGGTTTTGCCCTTTATAACCTGGTCAGCGTATTGATTGTTTATCCTGCCAAACCCCGATCCCTGTCTAAACCACTCTGTAAGTTGGTTGGATACTGCAGCCAAAATAGTGAAAATGAGAAATTCTGACATTGTTTCTGAATCTCTTTTACATCTTTCCTCAGAGGTGGCTTGTCTTTTTTCCTTCTTGTCTCGCTTTTCATTGCAGCCACCAGTTAAGTTAAATCTACACAGCCATACAGCAAACACCAAATAAGCAGGACACGGTGTGGTATTCGCAAACTGGTACGCATCTTCTCTAAGGAACCACCACAACTATTTTTGTAGAGCTTTCAGACTTCAGATAAGCCAGGAAAACTTGAATGGCCAACCTGTTTGTGTGTGTGAGAGGTCTGACTGTGCCACTTATATGCTATGTTGGTTTAGGTATCCTTCCCACAACTGTACTGGGCCAGGTCCGTGCCCCGGATGATGACGACTGGGATCGCAAAATCTACCAATTTGAAGGGAAAACATCAAGGTATTTAAAAAGAAAAATGGGAGTTGGGTGAAATGTATGGAAAATTTTTCCACACACAAAAATGTAAAAATTATTTAAACCACCTTTTTTTGAAAACAAGTGTGCAAAAGCATTTTGCTGGTTAGACACTCGTGTGTAGCTCTCCAAAATCTCTTCTGAGCAGTAAATAATGCTGTGTGCCAAACCAGTCCCCTTTCCATTGCCTGATGGGCTAGGACACCACTCCAAATTCTTGTTCACAGTCATACCCATAATCATTATCAGTGAGTCACTACAGAAAAAGTACCCACTAGCTTCCATCCTTCATCCAGACTCCTGGAGAATTGGCGTTTCTGTGTCCCAGCTGGTTTTAAGACCTTATTTGTGTTGAATGTATTCATGCCAAAATTTATTCACTGTTTCCAAAATTATGGCTATAGTAGCCTGAGTCTTCCTACACAGTTACTATGGCGTAGAAGCAGGAAGCAACCTTGACATACTGATGAAGAGTCACCAGGAGCTAACAGAAGGCAATGTAAAAAAATTCTGTTCTGCCCTGTCCCTTCATGGGGGAACACATCTGCTTTCTTTGATAGCTTTCCCAAAATAAAGTGGATCAGAAAAACATAAAGTAGTGTTGATAATTACTACTTAGCTTTTGACCTTCTCATGCCTTGTTCCTTGGCTTAACTCTTATTACAGGTACTTTATCCTTAATGATAACTCTGGTTTGCTGACTATTAAAGAAGGAACCCCACCAGGAACTTACAACATAAAAGTTAGAGTCATTGATGGAGTCTGGCCAGATGTTGTCTCAACCG
Source organism: Pterocles gutturalis (assembly GCF_000699245.1). Classification (NCBI taxonomy): domain Eukaryota; kingdom Metazoa; phylum Chordata; class Aves; order Pterocliformes; family Pteroclidae; genus Pterocles; species Pterocles gutturalis. The sequence continues at coordinate 37,854 of NW_010143150.1, forward strand.
TAAAGGTTATAGTGAAAGAAATCAAAGATGACGCCCTCCATAATGCTGGTTCTATACAAATAAAAGGTAGGCAATGTGATGAAGTACATTAGGATCATAATACTGAAATCTGCCTCTTTAAGGTAACTGCTGTGTTAGAATTCTAATGCTCTTAGACGTGTGATGAGAGTTAATAGTTTTCTATGTAAGTGCTTGAAAATGTTTCTTTGTTTGCGTAGTCCTCCGACACTGCATGTGAAGGTGCATCTATGGAGAAAAAATGCAAGAAATGCTTGTCTGATGCAAAAGACAAAGATTAAAGATTTCTATACCAACTTTTAAACAAAAGAGTAATTTATATTTCAGGAAAAAAAGCTTTATTTGAGCAAGGGTCTGCCTGAAATTCACTAAATTATTTCAATCTTTGTGGAAAAGTAATATCTTCTTAAACATGTTTCTGATTTAAAAGAATAATTAAAAAAAAAAAAGGAAATTAGTAAGAGTCAAAAAGCTTCAGAACACAAACCCTGAGCAGAAGCCAGCATGGAAAATTTCAGAGCCTAAAAATGAAAATACTCCTGAATTTGCATCTGAGTGCATTTTGTGCAACCTTAATATTCATTCTGTGGTGCTCCTCTCTTTTATTCCTACAACAATTGCTAGATATGTGTTTGTCAGGCTTTTAACTTCTATTACAGATATCACACCAGAGGAGTTCATATCCCAATCCCCTGAAAAACAGAGTAAATACGACCAGATGAAGAACCTGCTTTCAGAAATTATATCAGTCCAACTCGAAAACATTCACATTTTCAGTGTATTAAATAGCCCAAGTCAAGCCCAAGGAATTGATGTTTGGTTTGCAGTTTATGGTCCACCTTATTATAAAGCAGAAAAACTTAATGGCAATGTAGCAGCCTCCAGAGCGTGGGTAAGTATCCGTACGATGTTTGAAACTACAGCATCTTCTCATTGTGTCTATTCAGATAATATCCATTGCCTAGTGAATGTGCATACTTAGAATGACTGAGGGAGTAATGTGTGAAAAAAAGGGATAGTTTTAATCAGTCAAGTCAAACAGTCCTTTAGCACTTATATTAAAAGTTTCAAATATGAATGTTTTAAAGCCAACCTATAAATAAGTACTAAGTCACCCAAACACAAATAGTTTTTAGGAATGTGAGCATGTTTTTCCTATTGAAAAGACAGCAAAATTCTATATAAAGGATGTTTGGCTGTTGCCTTTCTACACGGTGTCATAAAGTTTCAATTTATAGTCTTCTACACAGAAACGTTCTGTAGCTGAAACTCACAAACCAGTCAAAAGTTTCAACATTCTGAGTTAGTTAAGAGGGCAAAGCAATAAAATAACCACTCTCCATTGGAAAAACAGGTTGGAAATGTGCATTGAAAATGTAGTAAAATTCCTGACCCTCTTGCAAAAATAGTTTTGTTAAGAGTTAATTGACTGCTCTGTTGGAAATGTGTCTGATGGTACACAGAGGCTGCAGTAAGAGTTAGGTTTTAGAATCAGTGCTGCAGTAACTAACCTCAGAAAAGGTATTTCTTCATTGCACAATGCCCTCCCAATATTTTTAAGATAGAATCATAAAATCATAGAATGGTTTGGAGTGGAAGGGACTTCAAGTATCATCTAGTTCCAACCCTCCTGTTGGAACAAAGTGGCACAGCAACCAGTTTCAAGAATAAATAAGACTTAGGCTTTTCATGGCTGTCATTTGTGATCTTCATCTCTGTGGAAAAGTCAGATGAATGCAATTAATTGTTCTCCACAGCTGGAAAATGTCTTGGATATAAATATCACCCAGATTGGCATTGATGAATGCGTGACTGCAAACTGCACTCATAGCAGTGGATGCATCAGCAAGCATGAACAGAGTCGTGTGCCAACGATAACCACAGCTGGAAGTGTTTCACTGGTGTCTGTGACAGTCCTGAGTCATGCCCTGTGTGGCTGTGCAGCTCGGGAGAGTCCTCATCTCTCCTGCTCCTCATACCAGACAAACCCATGTCTCAACGGTGGCACATGCATGGATACTGATTTGGGCTACAGGTTGGTCAAGCTTTGGTGTGCAAACAAAATGTTTCTAGTTCAGTCTGTAAAGATGACTGGGAGCTTGAGGAGGTGTCATTGTGTGTCTTCTCATTGTGGCTGATCTGAGTTTTGTTATACTTCACACACAGGTCTTGCAAACAAACCTCTATTTTCAGGGAGGTACTTAGTTTCATCATAGTCTGGGAAAACCTCGTGAAGTTTGCAGGCTGCACAAGATCCATTAATGCCACTCAAAAGGCTCTTATTTTGTACATCCTACATTAAAGCTTTTAAACACTTAAATGACATCTCTTATGTCACTGAATAACCTCTTCCACACATTTCTTGCCTAATTTTTTCTCAAAAATGACATCTCATAGATAGAATAGTATAAAGATGAAAAAAATGATGGGACTATTCTGGTGCAGAATGAGCCTGGTCCCCTTCCAGAAGGCAAGCCTTAAGCATGTTTGCTTAAAAATGATCATGCCAACATAAGAAAGCAGAAACCACTAGCCAGCCTCTTCTGAGAACCCTTGCTAGGGGTCATAGGACTCAGACTGAAGCTGCAGAAGCCCTGGTCACAGTAAGATCTGAATCTGACATTGCCACTCAGTTATAATCGACCAGGGAAATTCTGCTGCCCAGAACCTTTCATAGGCTCTTCCACCTTGTCATTCTGCTCTCAGTAGGTACCAGCAAAATATGGGAAGTAGAAACTAAGAAATATGGGCCCGGCTGGTTTTCCTCCCTGTCCTCCTGGCCATTTCTGTCGCTCCTTTGGTTTCCTCCTTACAGTTTCTGTTATTGCCATGCTGTGATTACTCCTTTCTATAGAATCCCCAAAGTATTACGGAAAGAATCCCAAGCATTTATCTTTTCTAGTGTAAAGGAAATAAACCAGTAAGTAGCTTGCAATAAGAGTGACATTATCAAGATCTATGACTGTCATCTCTTTTCTCACTTCTTCTGGGTGATATTGCCTTCCCACACCCTTCCTTTGCTTTCCCTGTCAACATTATAAAGTCTTTAAACAAGCTGATAACTAAGCCTAGTAAAAAGCAGGTCTCTTTTTTCAGCTGAAGAGATTAGAGGTTTTGATGTGTTTTGTATATTATAACAGCTCCATTGTTTATTCACAAAATATTATTGCATAGACATATTATCATTTAGAAGTAAAGATAAATTGCGTTTGTACAAACAAGCCAACAGGGAACATTTTATGACAGGAGTTTTGTTAGTGCTTAACCCGCGCTGTGGTCTGGGCAACATGGGTTCCTATGTTGAAAGTCCTGTTGTGGGAAGACCCCTTCACAACCTCTGCTTGGATTGTGGATTTTTGCTCTTATTTATTTTTTTAATAGATGCAAATGTTCTCCAAATTTCCATGGACCAGATTGCCAGCAGACAAAACACAGCTTCAGAGGCCATGGTTATGCCTGGTTCCCTCCTCTTAAGCCTTGCTTTGAGAGCCGCATCTCCTTAGAGTTTATCACCGAAGTCGCCAATGGCCTTCTGTTGTACCATGGACCAGTGGCACCAGGGCAGCCTGGACAATGGGAAGATTTCGTCGCATTAGGTTAGCAACTTAAAGAGCGTTTGTCCTTTGTGTTTGTGTGAAGGTGAGATACTACTTCTTGAAAGTACTTGTTGTTAGGGTTTTTTTAATAAAAGGTTCAGAAGGTTGGTTTTGGAGAATAAGGAGAATGCAGAATAATTTGCCAGCATGCCCAGTTTGTATCGTGTTAGGAGATGGATTTTTTTTTGATCTGGCTAAAGAGCTCCTCCAACCAAAATGTAACAGTAACAGTCGTTTCAACTGGGTTTGTGTGGGAACGTGGTTCGTGCACACCCAATAAAAGCCTTTCCCTTGCAGAGCTCTCTGGTGGCATCCCATCACTGACTGTGAGACACAGCTCTGGTGAGCTTTTCCTGCAGCTGTCACGAAAAATTAATGTTGCAGATCGCCGCTGGCACAATATTAAAATTATTCATGATGGAAAGGCAAGTGTGAATATGTACAATCCTTGGGAAGCACAATTAATGTACTTAGTTATCCCTCCCAGATCCTTTCTCCCTTCTTTAGAGTGCTTTCATCAATCAGTCTTTCATCATCTCTGCAACAAGAGGTTTGTCAGCTCAGATGCTGCCTTAGTCTTGAAGCAGTGAAGCAGAACAAGACCTACAGACCTGTAGATACAGACCTGTGATAATCCAGGGTCTAAATGCTTCCTGGACTGATGGAGTGAAATATCCTTAATTTCTCTAAGCGGGAAACTCTGCCCCACCAAGTGACATTAGACATGCAGCATAAAGGAGGTAGATACGCGTTTGTGTAAGGGGAGTGTCTTGCTGATATAACAAATGTGAAGGCATTTGCTAGGTTGCCCCTTCCTCTCCCCCATAAGACAAACTGGGGGGCGTGTCAGGATCTGGAGTGGGGAGCCTGGCAGACTGTCTGATCTGCTAGATTGTCTCTTTGGGTTCTGATTTGGCAGAAAATACCAAGAAAATCCCACCATCTCTCTGTTGTGTCAATGACTTGGCATGGTCATTGTAGAGTCAGATCTTTCTTTTGTGTGGCTCCTTAGTTATACACCATGTGCAATAACCTCCCAGATTAGTATGTGGAAGTGTTTTATTATTTTAATAAAGTTTCCCACACTGTAATTGCTAGTTACTATTCTTCCTTCTGCTAAGAGAAAGAAAATGTGTAATTAAAATGTACACATATCCCTGGATGCAATTGTTTTAAATAATGCCTTTCTCCAGAAAGTGAAGCTGATTCTTGACCACTGCATAAATGTCTCAGTTCGAGACGATGACGGTGGCTTTAAGAAGATGTCCAAAATGGATCCATCTGCCTGTGAAGCCTCTGCAGAGACTTTGGGAACTCAGAGGTAAAAATACCCAACATGAACTGGAAACATAATTGCTCAAAATAGCTAAGGAAAAAGGAAAAAAAATAAATCTGCCCAGTGCTGTATTTTGCATGCCACTAACTCTTTTTTTTTCCCTCCCTTCCCTTCAGCATGGGTAGGCTCTTCAGTGGCCATCAGCCCCTGCAGCTGGGTGGAGTTAAGAAGACTTTGCCTTACCACAGTTCACAAAGGCGCTTCAGAGGGTTTGTGGGCTGCATCCGCAATGTCATTGTTGATACTAAGGTAGGGCTGCTAAGACCAGTCTTGGGTTTACTGCTGTTAACTGTAGGCACCTGGTGTGATGCTTCTCTTTGTCCTGTTCCAGGTCTACGATTTAGAGCACCCTGCAGAGTCCTTGAACAGCGCTCCTGGCTGTGTCCTTACGGATGAAATATGTCAGAGTGGTGGGGTGGCCTCCTGTGGCATCCACGGCAAGTGTGTTGGTGGTTGGGATTTCTTTCGCTGTCAGTGTTCCCCAGGATATGCTGGACCAGCATGTGAAAAAGGTACTGCAAGTTCTAGGGAGAAATTCATGGTGAGGGTCTGTGGGAAGAACACCAAGCACACCGCTCTAAATTTGCCACAAGTTGGAACTGAGTAGCCTAATAAGACACTGCTGTACTCTGGGAGTGATTTAGATCTACAGTGATCCTTCTAATTCTTGTTGAATAAAGATAATGTCACAGATGAGGGTCTTGGTGAGACCTACTTTACTCTGTGGGGGAGGCAATTAGCCAGATGGGTTGTTTTGTCCTTTTCATCACAACATCTACCCCTCACCACTACCAAACTCATTCAGAATTGGTTCATTCTCAAGCAGTGGAGATCTGCGGAAGCAGTAATTTCTGAGATTTTTGCTTTGGTTTTATGTGTTCATGCTTAGTTCTTCCAGAATGGGCTTTTGGAAGGGACAGTTGGATCCATTATGAGCCGAGAAGCATCCTCAGCACTCACAGCACTCAGATCCAGCTGATGGTGCGCACCCGAATCTCCCGCAGCACCCTCCTCAGCTTGGCCTCTGCAGATGGGAATGGATACATCCGACTGGAGGTGAGCAGTCCAGAAACACCCCTGCTCTTAATTTCCCACGGACTACCCCAATAAGAGAAAAAGATGCAATTTCTGATTAAGGACACCTATTCTGTAATGTAATAAAGAGCAAGAATTTTCCACATGAGGGTAACTACTCTAATTTGTGTTGCCCTTCTCAGTATTATGCTTTTGTAGTGTGCCATAGGCTCTATCTGTTTCCCTGCCTGCAAAAAGTACGGGTGAATGCATGTGATACACGTGAATAGATCATTTTGTCCTGTTGCCTTTTCACTTTACTGCTCTCTATCTCTGGCTATAAAACTTGTCCCTCTGTTTTTGCTGCTGTTGAGAAAAGCTGTCTGGACTGTATTAGCCTGGGAGTGGCTAATTGCCACTGTTGTAACAGGGGGGTCAGCTGGGAAGACTTAGAGGTAGACATCGATATATGGAGAAGACTGATAAAAAGGTTCGTGTGAGTTAGAAGAGTGGCCTGTAAAGAGCTGATAATTTCTGGACCAGCAGTTTTCTTGTGGTAATTTTTATCTGGGAAGAAAGCACTTAAAAACAAGAGTGACATTTTAATCAGGCCCATTTCTTGAGGCAGGACTGTATAGTAACATTTAGAAGTGCATTTCTGTTATTAAAAGTCTTTATTTTCTTCCTCTAGGTGGTTGAGGGTTTCTTTAGTGTTAATTTCAGCTTGGGGGACAAAAATCACTCTCTGAGAATGAGGACATTACGTATAAACAACGGCCAGTGGGTTCTTCTGACCATGGAGCGCTACAACAATGAATTTACCCTGCGGGTTAACAGTGGTGGAGGTGACCAGGAAGTGACCTCTGTCTTGGGTACGAATAGATGGTTTGAAATGGATTGGGCAAGCATCATGCTAGGAAACCACCTTCCCAATCATTCAGAGAGCGATTTCCAAGGTAAGTGACATGATGGTTTCCAAAATGAGGGAATTAAAACCTAGAAGTGGTATCTTTGAGTGTATTGGAGAGTCTAAAACACAGATAAGAATTCACAGGGAGGCATCTATGCCTGTGAAATGCCACGTCCTCTACTAGAGGATTCAGAGCTGATGTTCAACGCTTTATGTTGAACTAGCTGGTTCTAGTGAATATATGAGATTTTCTGTAGATGTCAAAGAACAGCACTTCGGCTTTTTATTTCCCATGCCAGAGGCCCTAAGTAGGGAACTCATGCTGCGATCTTTACTCCCTTTTTGCCTCAAAAGGGTTAAAGGAACAGACACAACAGCTCTTGGTAGGAGGAGAAGGATCTGTAAGGCAATTCGTGGCACACTCTTCATTTCCTGGGGTGGGGTGCTGGGACTGGGGATTGTGGCTCAACAGAAGACAGCTTTTTCAATTATGTCGCTTCTCATTGAGCCTGACTTTTAAGATTCTGTTTTAAATCTAGATTAATTTAGTGGAGCTGTACTGGTTCATAGCACAGTTATGAAGTATTGTCAATCTCTAGATTAGCCAGAGCACATAGGTACATGTCCTGTAGCTCTTCTTCTAAAATAAAACTGATAAGCAGTATAAGGATCTTTTTAAAAAATGTTTTAAGTTTTCTACAGTGCTCTAAGGTCTCCCCCATATGCACTGGGGGCAAGGCTTGAGGTGGGGAGGTTGCTAACTAAATATATTTCTCTGTGTATTCTTCTGCTTTGATGCAGGTTGTATGCGTGATGTCCAGCTGAATGGTCTGCCGCTTCTTGTGGAAGGCAAAAGCACAGAGTTTGGCTTAATTCTGAGGCGGCAAGGTGTCACGATGGGATGCCATTCCAGTGCCTGCAGCAGCCAGCCCTGTTACAGCCCTTTCCTTTGTGTAGACCTGTGGAGAAAATATGAATGCCGGTACATTAACCTTTTGTTTTCATTCAAGGGTGGCTGGGAAGCTCTTTCTTTCTACCTTAGTTAAGGCAACTTACTTCTAACAGTGAAAATCCCTACTGCTGCTGGCCAGAGATGGGCATCCCAAGGAAAAATCCTGCTGTCTCTCATCTCTCACCATGGACCAAATTTGCCTTTTCCTCCAAGTCTGATATGGAACCTATTTACTCCATTTGTTCCCATGGTGAGATGATCACAGGGCAGTGAGGAAGTGAAATGCCCTTTGATAAAAGGCAGATTGCAGAAGCTTTGGTCTCTCCATCTCTGTGTGAAAAAATAGAATGTGATATACCATATATATAAAAATATGTCTATTGCATACACAATATATATTTACATATATTTTCAGTAAAGAAATTGAAATGAGTCATACTTTGTATGAAACAATGAGATTTTTAAAATTAGACTGTCACAAAACTGGCTTCTAAAATTGGCTGCCCAGGGTCAGAACTAAAGTTGGTATCCATCACATTTAGTTCCTTGGAGAAGATCCAGTTTTTAAAGAAAATTTTCAAAATATATATTAAAATATGCAAACCAAAATACAATCATTTCTGTTAAAAAAAACCCCAAATGTACATACATGCAGGGCTGGGAGAAGGAGCCACTTGAATTCCTTCAATTCAGCCAGAACTTGGCATTTCTGGGGCCTGGTGATTCATTGCTGAAAGAGGCTGTGAGATGGTCTTAGTGTGCCTGAGGACACTCCTTTCTTCAGTCCACTTGTGAAAGAACAATATGAAGGCTCTTCCAGTTATTCACTGGTATTTCTTCTTTGTGTTGTAGAAAACAGGTCTGTGCTCGGGCCTCTCCAATTACATATCAGAAGAAATCACTTTCTCTGCTAATTAAAGTCCTAAAAGACAAGATGAGTCATTCTGAGCAGGTCAATGACTTCTCTTTTCCCAAGGCCCAGATGAACATAACAAAGCTTAAACTAAGAGCTTACTAAACCCATTGATCTCAGGCATCCATTTACTTCTAGGGTTTCTGAACACATTTGAGAAAGAGGTTTTTTTTTAACAAACTCCTTCCTTTTTTAAGGAAGCAGTGAAGCTCTTCTGCATATCTTCTGGATAGGGGAAGGAGAACGTATGTTCATGTTTTCATAAGCCTACTGGCTCACTATGGTAGAGTTTACATCTATTTCATACTCTCAATGTGGGTTTGGGGTTTGCTTGAAAATACTTTGATTATTTGCTTTAAAGAAATAGTAAGAAACTTTGCACAAAAGAATGTACAACTCCAGGTGCTTTGCCTGCCTAAAAGATATCTTCTGCTTTTGTTGTTCAGGTGTCCAGCTGGGAAAGTAGAAGTGACTGACAACCTTACAGGGCTCAGACACTGTACCTCATCACCCTGTGGACACTGGACCTGTAGGAATGGGGGTACCTGCGTGGCTCAGTCCCAAGACAAGACGATCTGCCAGTGCCCCGATGGTTACAAGGGAAGATGGTGTGAAATTAGCCAGGTGAAGGCTGGAAGACCTGTTGGACTCAGCTCAGGCTCTATTCTGGCAATCAGCATGTGCCTCCTTGTCTTCCTAGGTAGGAAAGCAAGTACTTGTCTTTCTTTTTAATCTTGTACCTTGCTCCGCTACATCAAGACTGTTTCACCCTTGGATGTTGTAATCAGTGGTTCACTTTTTCTGGAGATCACCAGTTGGGAGTTCCTTTGAGGATGCTAAAAGACAGGCATCAGCACATAGTTACAGTTCACTTGCTTTGAAGCCAGTTCAAGCAAATTTAGGACTTCTCTCTTTTAGGATCACTTATTTTCAATCCTTCTTAAATAAGAGCTTTCCATCTATGTGTGCAAATCTGTGTGCAGCCACATCCACCTGAAACTCCCATTTTGCCCTGAGCCCTTACATTCATATTATGTACCACCTACAGCTAGTACATGCTATTCACATACTAGGAAGGCAGAGATCTTCCTCTAGAAAGTTTATGATCTTAACAGGCAAGCCTCATTAAGAGTGTGGGGCAGGAAGAGATGTTCACACTGTGTCCAGTTGCAGGCGCACTTTGGCCAAAAAGTTAATAACAGCGTAACACTGTTCCTCATATTGATAAAGAAAAACTGCATATACATCTCAGAATAGTAGAGACTTCATGATTATATTACACTTGTAACCTTCATTAAAACAGTGTTTTACTTATTTTGGGTATCTTATTTACTCAGGATTGGTGAAAGGCCAGAGATTGGCCAAAATGCCTTCTATTTAAATGGATTCCTTTAGGTAAGTAAAATACTCTTTTAATGAAGTTTATGATGTAATATACATAAATGATTCTTTACATTCCTAATATAAGTTGTTTATATATTAACAATTATGCATTTCTTACCTGAGAATTTAGTTGTCAAATTAAGAGTTGTTTTAATATCTCAGGAGTCATATAACTACTTGTTTGTTGTGCATCATACTTTGTCATATGTCATGTAACAAATATGTGTCTTTATTTCTTCCAGCACTCTTGGTCTCCTACACAGTGTGGAGTCAATGGGGAAGCTCAGGGTTTCGGAAAGGAGGAATTTACCACATTCCTGAAGAGCGTGAAAGCTGGGAGGATGTAAGAGAAAATGTCTTCAATTATAATGAAGAAGGAGGTGGAGAACATGACCAGGTATGATGCAGCTTCAGTCCAGTCTTTGCAAATCCCACCTCTCCTCACCTTCCTTTGCCAGACCTTTTATTTAACTTATTGTCCTCATCCAATTGGTGCCTTTTTTTTTTTACCTGAAGTGAGTGGGAGGCTTCTATTTCAACCTAATCTGTACCTTTCATGATGCTGGTCATCTGTGGCCACCTTTGAGGGGGCTGCTCTGAACACGGCATTCTTGCTTTAGCAGAAGACTATCATTACGGAAAGGGATCTGGTGTGATCTGAACTTAGCCCTCTGAACTAGGGCCTCTATTTTCTTCAGTTTGTAGAAAATTCGCTGAATCCAGTTTTGTGTTGCATTGAGTTTTAAAACATATTTTGGAATCCATTTCCTTTTGTCTTCACTCTGATATTTACATTCTTTTTTTCCCAGAATGCTTATGATATAGATGAACTGAAGAAACCTCTCCATACCATTCCCCGCTTCTCCTTGAGGGCAGCTGCTCCACACTCCAGGACACCCACTGGCCCAAAAAGAGACTCACTCCAAAAACATGCACATCAGACACAATCAACTTCAGCCGTTGCCAGCATCACAGACTTCAAGGAATACGTTTCTCAAATCGTCTGGGACGCAGACAACGATCTACAAAGTCTTCCAGCTGATACTATTCATTTTTACTGCTTAGAAGGGCAATGCTCTCTAGCAGGGAGCCTTAGTTCCTTAGACTCCATTTGTGGTGATGAAGATCTAAATTACGATTGCCTCCAAGAGTGGGGGTCAAAGTTTGACAAGCTTAAAGAACTCTATAAGGTCCCAAACGAACATTTGTAACTGGAGTTAAAGGAACTTCAAGCATTGCCGTGACATACGGACACTACTTTTAAAAATGCCCTTTTTTATATATAAGGTACATCAAGTAATTTACTTGATGCAAGTTTTTAGTTGCAGTGTTATATTATCCTCACTTTTCCCAGGAGTGATAATCTAAATGGTCTTTTTATATGCACTGTACAGTTATGGAATGGTAGAAGCGCAAAGACTTTTAAAGTATGAATTCTCTTGAAAACTTTTGAAAGTAGGATTTGTATAGAATAGCATGATAATATCCCTTTTTATTTGTGTAGACCAAAGTGACTTACTAGAATTATCCTGGATGCAAGCTCTTGAATTATTTTCTCCCTAATACTAATAGGAAACCTATCAGGTGGGTAACAATGGGTGGGGCATTTTTTTTTAAATGGCATTCCTTTTAGACTGTGAAATAATTATTACAAATGTTAAATATAAAATATCTTAAACTTCTGTTTTTCTTGTCAGCTTTTATCCTCCTAAACTGTAATCTCCCTTGACATCACACACACCACCTCACTCACTCTTACAGGCTGCCCAACCATGTGAGACTTTCTGTCTGACCCTTTTTCTAATTACCTGTAAAGAAGGGAAAAGAGTGGAAAGATCGTAGCTGTGAACAGTGCTTTGCCAGTGTGACAAGTTTACACTCTTAAAAGTGGTTTAAGGCCTGGGAAATGTTTCTATTCAGTATGCTTTTATTTGCAACTTTGCTTTCCACATGGAACCCTTCTTCAAAGTCTGCAGCTGGGAAACAGGAGAGCTGATAGCTGGTGTGAAGCAAGGCTAGAAGGAAATCCAGACAAAAGTTAGAACTGAATTCTTTCAATCAGGACAGCCATTGTAAAAATTGGGATCCTCAAAACAGAAAGCATAGGAAATCTACCCTGTTCCCCTTTGCCTCCTACTCCCACCTCCCGAAAAAGGACTGTGGTTTGAGCATGGAAAGGGAGTCAGGAAATCTATTGTTGAACACTCACCCCTGTGACCTGTCTAAGGTTAAATAACCTTAACCCTTTCTTTCTTACCTCTCTGACACAGGGACAATCTCAATGCCTGCAGTGATGTGCGAATGTTAATGGGTGCTTATAGTGTGCTTGAAAGCTCTGAAATTCTAAGAGCTTTTTTTTGTTTGTTTTCTGCTCAGTGCTTTTCTAGTTACCAGTACAACACGATACTCAGCATTTGTTTTTTATTGAGGTCTTGACACTTCCTTTGATTTATAAATAGTGTCTTAAAATTAGGTCTTTCATCACCACTGATCATTTTACTTGGCATAAAAAATCCAAATGTAAATTAGTTTTGTACCTAGAAGGATGATTTTGATACTATTAGAATAAGTATAATTTACATTGAAAATTCACTGGACTGCCACAACTTCTCAAATAGGATGCATAGTGGCTCACCACCAGGTCCCTCAAGACCTGCAGATGCATCTCATCAAGTCCCATGGACTTGTGCACCTTCAGGTTCCTTAGATGGTCTTTAACCTGACCTTCTCCTACAGCAGGGGCTTCTCCATTCTCCCAGTCCCTGCCATTGCCTTCTGCAACTTGGGTGGTGTGGCTTGACCACTTCCAGTGAAGGCTGAGGCAAAATAATAGTTGAGTACCTCAGCCTTCTCTGTATCCCGGGTAACCAGGTCTCCCGTTTCCTTCCAGAGAGTGCACACGTTTTCCTGTTGAGGAGCTTGGTAAACTGCCTCTTCCAAAAGAGACTAATTTGAACAATGTGCTGGAGCTGTTGCTGACAGGCTAGGATCTGGCAGAGGATTATTTTGTAATTCATAGTCTGAAACTGAAAATTGAATATATGGATGCATTAACCAATAACTTAGGAAAGTTGAAGTAGTTATTTTTTTTTCCCCTCAAATAACTGAAAACACAAAGTAATATGCATGACAGAAGATAACATTGCACTGTAGTCAAGACATTTAATGGACTTTTATCCTCACGGAAGACAAGAAAGAGGAAAGTTCTTCTGTTTCTTTGGATCACATATAGCAAAATGCAGAATGTTTATGGCTGGCAGGTCTAGCTGCATAGTTAGATGGACTGAGACTGAGAAAGGGCCACACCAGGCACCAGTTTGATGCAGTATCCCCTGCAGAAGTTGTGGCTGTTGAGTAGACGAGTAGCTCTCCTGTAGAAAAGGAGAAAGAGCCTAGTTGCTTCCACCAATGAGTGGAGCAAAAGGTATTTGCGTTGTGGATCTACATTGAAAATTCCCTATTGAGCCTCTGTGAACCCTTTTCTTGGTAAAATAATTTGAGAAATTCAGCCAAATGACTGATGTAGTTAAAAGTTTCTGCTGCTCATCCTGCTTCTCCCCCAGACACTGACATCCTAGGAAGAGGGGTAGGTGGAAAGCCTGAAAACCAGCTCCTGGCTAGTTGCAGCTTAGAGATGGCACAGACAGACGGGACTGTGCGGACGTGGGCATCTGGGTACCAGCGGGAGCTACTGCTGAAAGCAAGCAGGTGATTTTGCCACTTCACTTGAATCTACCCTCATTCGTGGATAAGAGGCTTCATTTCTTTGCCATTTCACCAAGAATTAGGGTGTGCGTGGCAGGAGCACACAGAGGATCGGCCACTTCACCCCGGGCTGAGCTGCGGGGGCCTGCCTGGGAGCTCTCCCTTCTTGCCCTCTGCTAGTCACCACAGACTTGACTCAGTAGCAGCAGCAGCGGAAGGGAGCGAGGGAGGCAGCGGTAAGGTAAGGGACCGGCTACGAGCCCGTGGGCTGCGATGGCGCGCCCACCCCTCCC
>NW_010143151.1:0-21327 GCF_000699245.1 Pterocles gutturalis
ACTGCTCATCACCCAATGACCAAGGCTCATCTTGTTCCTAGATAATGATCCCAGAGCAGAGAGAGTACTGAAACTGCAGTCCCAGAATGGAGATAACAGCCTGAGTGTCTGAGAGACCGAGATGTCCGTGAGAGAGGGGGGACCCAGAAGGAGACAACCTGGAGCAAGAGAGAGCACTTCTGGAGAAGACCCTCATCTATATACTGGGCATGACCTGAATGATATGGAATATGCCGTTGGCTAATTTGGGTCTCCATCCTAAACCTAAGGTTGAATCCTAGGCTAGTAATTGGGGCTGTGCTCCCTCCCAGCTTCTCCTGCACCTGCAGACACTAACACAGCAGAGAAGCTGAAAAGTCCCTGCCTGTCCTGACAGCAACTGTAAACATCAGTATGCTGTCAGCTGCCTTCTTAAGCACAAATCCAAAACATAGCCTCTCACTAGCTACTCTGAAGAGAGTTAACTCTGTCTCAGCTGAAACCAGGACACAAGTATTTATTAATCTGCAGGTTAACATGAAATATTAGCAGCACGTAGGGAAACTTGTCAGGCTGAAATGTATGCGTCACACCACAGGTCATGAAGTTGTTCTCTGTGGGGTGCAAAGGTCAGAGATAGGTTTCATAACTAGCGAGCTGCCGTCACCCAAGGGGCAGGGTACCACTGCTCACCACATATTTATGCCAATGCTGGGAGAGCACACAGGTTCATCTAACACACCTCAGAGCTGGGGACAGCCTCTTCCCAGCACACCCCAGTTCAGATCCAGCAGCCCATGTTCTCCCTTCAGATATGGATATCAGCACTTTTCTTCTGCTGGAAGAAGGGAAAATGGAGTTAAGATGCAGAGTTTTCATACACCTTCTAAATTTCCTCACTTCTATTCAACATGATCAATACAGCTATACTTGCTTATCAGAGCTAAATATTTGGCTGACAAACAGCAGTGAAAATCTAAATCTGTCCCTCTACCAGGAAAAAATCCTAGCAGCTCCCATCCTTTTTACCCAAAATGCAAACATGAATATCAGAGAGGAAGGGGCAGCACAGCAATTGGGCATCGTGTTTGCTGGAAAAAACATGAAGATTAGTCCTGCAGTAACTCCAGGCTGTGCCCAAGGGTCTCAGACCTCTCTCAATCCTGCAGCATGGCTCTGCAGGTGCTATAATTCAAATTCCCACTAGAGGGTAGGCAAAACTCTTCCATTAAACGGATCACTCTGGAAAAGCAAAAGTATGTGGGAAAACAGTATCTGATTTGGAAAAGGAGATATCTGCTGGAGAAGCAGCAAAGAATAGAAAAAGGAAGAACAAAATTATGTTTATACCATCCATGAGAGCAAGGTGGGAGTATTGTTCCAATTTTTTTTTTTTCTAAAGAAACACAGTCTCTGGTTTATACTTTTAAATTAAATATATGTAGAGTGGCTATGTGGTTATAAACATGTAAATCATAAATCAAATACAGCTGATCTTGTCCCTATGGATATTATCTTACAAAAAGTGATAGGAGCCAATTAAGTATATGTCCTGGGTTAAACTGAGACAGAGTTAACTTTCTTCATAATAGCTAGCAAGAGGCTGTGTTTTGGATTTGTGCTCAGAAGAAAGGTGATAAAAAGTGATGTTTACACGGCTGCAGACCAGAGAAGCTGGGAGGGAGCACAGCTCCAGTTACTAGCTCAGGATTTGATCTTAGGTTCAGGATTGAGACCCAGAGTGGATAATAATCTATTCCATGACATACACGTCATGCCCAGTACATAGGTGAGGACCCTCCGGAAGATCGTCCCTTCTGGTTCTGGATCTCTTTTGCTCTGGGTCATCTCGCTCCAGGTGGTCACTCTCCCAAGGCCTTTCCCCACCTCCCCCTACCCCGGTCCCCGGTCAGCTCTCGGTCTGGGACGCTTGGACTGTTATCTCCGTTCCGTGAGTGCAGTTTTGGGACTCTCCCTGCTCTGGGATCATTAGCCGGGAAGGGGCTGAGCCTTGATCATTGGTTGGGGGTGGGGGGGGCAGTATCATTGTGTATCACTCATTTGTATATCTGTGTATAGTATTACTTTAAATATTATTGTAGTTTAGTTATTAAAATTGTCCTTGTCTCAACCCACGAGTCCTTTTTTCCCTTTACCCCTTTAATTCTCTCCCCTATCCTTGGGTGTGGGGGGGGGAATGGCGTGAGTGGGTGTGTGGTTTGGCCCCCAGCCAAGGGCAAACCCATCACAGGATATCAAACAGTTAGAAAGGATAAATACAGGGAATTAGAGTTTAGCCACTTAGGGGCAACAGTAAATTCACCCCCTCCTGATTGCCTAGACAGAAACATCAAATGGTGGATTTATCTCTCTCTTTTATTATTGACTGCTCTTCTATTGCAGGAAATAATTTTTTGCCTTTTCTCTTCGCACATTTCTCCACTGCTGAAATGCAGACAAGGTTCTCTGAACCTTGCTGTGGGAGTCAAAAGTGTGGCTATAGGTATCAACACGTCTTCTTCTTCTTGTTCTCCCTGAAAGGACAAATCCTTCTCCAAGTGACCCTGACTGTCTCAGGTAGCTCCCTGCATTGCAGATAAGGGCACTGGGAAAACATTTTCTCACTACATATCCGACTTCTCCAAAGCAGGCTTTCACAGTGATTCAACAAGCCCAATGCTAGGGAAGCCAAACCATTTCAGAGTTTATTTTCTAATTTAGTCCCAGATCTACAAAGGTGACCCAGAAGAGTCACCTATGCAAGCTAAAAGCCATTTTTGAATACTAAGCGAGGATTTGATTCAATCTTCTTAAATGTAACTTGCTCCTGCTGACAGAGGTAAGAACCAAAACAGGCCCATCAAAGAAGGGAAGCTCTCAGAGGTGTTCTTGCAGCTGGAACACATCCCACAGCTAGAATAATTAAAGGCTGAATTAACTGTACCTTGGAAGACAGGTGTAGCAATGTTTGCTACCACAAATGCTGTGCTTGTCTTGTCTCCCCCCTAAATAAATGTGGGCTTTTGAAAGGAAATATTCCTCCTCTGTTCTGGATGGGTCCCATCTGCTGGTCCAACATAGTCCTATGGGTGGCAATGACTCTCCGGTCAAGTGAGTTGACAAAACTGAGTGAGACTGGCACTACAGGCAGTAGTCTCCACAGCTGTCACATCAAAGGCTAAATAGGAGGTGTTCCCAGGGAAGGATTACATTCATGGCCCTAATGAACCAGAGGAGCCCTTCAGGCAGTTGCATGTGTTTTCAGTGTGTTAAAGCACGTGAATCCATTGCAAAGAGATTTTCATAGCACAATATTGGGAGCAAGGGAAAAAACATTAATCCTGAAACAGCCATGCCAAGTGAGGTTAAATGATATATTCTCTAACTCACTTGTACTGTGAGGTGTGAATGATAGCTCTGCTGGATGCTGGCATGGGCCAAGGAGAGGTATCTGGAATTTGGCACAGGGCTGCATTTGGTGTCTACTAGACTATTTCAAGAGATCACATTTCTCTACCCTGTGGTTGTCGATGCCTCTACCACCTATCCTTGCCATCATAACTGGGAGAACTACTTCAAGTGATGTAGATCTCGTGCAAAAATCTCCTGTCATCATCACTCTGAAAAAAAAGTAATATTTTATTGAAGAATGAGTTATTGTTACACAAAAGTCTGTGACAGCAGGTGAAAAGTAGAAAATCTCTCTTGCAGGGAATCAAGAAGCTGGATTGGTAAGGAACAGATGGATCTCAGCATCTGTGCTCTTTCATGAAGTAGTTGCCTCAGGGGGGCAGTTGATGTTAAATTTTGTACAAAATTTCCTTTTCTTGCATGAACTAAAGATATTGAAATATATAGAGATGACCTTTATCCTGGGACCCTCTTACCTGTTCACTTTTGAGGCCTTTGGAGAAATTGAAGGCAGTTCCATCAGTTTAACAAAGCTTAAAGCACACACCTGGCTTCAGCTATATGGCAAGTCTTCCTTGTTGATGCCTTTCTGGGGTCCCTGAAATCCATTATCGCATCAACACAAATTTCCACCCTAAAGCTTTCTGCTCCCAGGTGGGTGAGCTAGAGATATTGGAGGATGAAATGCCACACTAAGCAGCTTCTAAACCAGGTCTCTGAAGAAAGAATAAACTATATCACTGCTGAACTAATCTTTCTATTACTTGTACAGCCCTCTCTGGTTGACAATTTATTGAAAGTGTTTTCGATTCTCAGAGAAGTAAGGAGTGGGGTTACCACAACCGCTACCTTAGGCTTCCGCAGGGAGCCTGTTTAGGAAACTGGTTTGACAGAGTCCCTTGGAGGCAGTCCTGAAGGGCAAAGGAATCCAGGAAGGCTGGACAGTCTCCAAGAAGGAAATCTTAAAGGCACAGGAGCAGGCCATCCCCATGTGCCTAAAAATGAGCTGGTGGGGAAGAAGACCAGCCTGGCTGAACAGAGACCTTTGGCCAGAACTCAGGAAAAAAGAGTTTATGACCTTTGTAAGAAGGGGCAGGCAACTCAGGAGGAGTATGAGGATATCGTGAGATTATGAAGGGAGAAAATTAGAAGGACTGGAGGTTTAGTGGTGGACTTGGTAGTGTTAGGTTTACGGTTGGACTTGATGATCTGAAGGGTCTTTTCCAATCTAAATGATTCTATGATTGTCCCCCACCCTGGCACACAAAAACAACATGATACTTCACTGCCACTTAGCAAAGAGATCAGCAATTTACCCTTGCTGTCCTGGAGACTTCAGCTCAATCCAGGTCCTGCCATGTTAGTGCTGAGGATTATCTGTGTAGGCCAACCATTGAGGGAGAGAATTAGGAAAAATTGCCTTGTTCGAGATAAGAGACATCCATTTGCTCCCTAAATTAGAGCTGACTTCTCCGTACCTAGCTTATTTGTGAAGAAATCAGACAGGTTGATTTCAGCTAATAAAAAAATTTCTGACAGAATGCTTCTCCCAGGCAAACCACTGAATCAAAAGAATCAAAATGCTTCATGTCAATGTCTTGAATCTACCAAAAATATTGACAGAAACCAGGTAGGCACCATGCAGGCTAGCTACCCAGCTAGCCAAGCAGTCAGACAGAGAATGGAGGACCTGATGATGGTGGAGAGGGCTGCTGCATTGTCCATCGGGATCGTCCATCATCATCCAGCTCCTTTCTTGGGATGGAGCAGGTTTCTCTCTGAAATGCTCTGGGAGGGGGATCCAAGAGACACAAAACTTGGTATTTGCTTCTTTTCTCAGATTTTGCATAACAGCTGGTGTTGCTGGGAGCTGTTGCTGGGAGCTGTAGCTGAGCTGCTGCTCCAGGCATAGATAATATTGATGGGAGTTTCTAGGACAGAAGTGCAAGGCCCAGCTCTAGGATGTTTAGCATGACAAATTTTTCCATCCAAGTCCAGATTATGCAGTGAGCTCACCCTTATTATATTCACTAGTAATTTGGGCAATGGAGTAGAAAGTATACCCTTTAAGCATGCAGAAGACAAGTGAGGGGACTGCTGGCATGCTGGCAGACAGCATTAGATTAAAAGCAATTTACAGAGATTGGAGAAATGGTCTGAAAGAAGCAGGATGCAATACAATGAGGACAAATGCAAAATTTATGTTTGTAGGAAAGTAATCAAAACTGCGCAAATCTGGACTATCTGCTTAGGCAGCAGTACTGCAGTAAAGAATCGAAGGGCTACACAGGTCAGAAGCTGATCATCAGTCAAATATGTTGTGCTGTTGTGAAAAGGGCAAACAGCAGAATGGGACACAGAAATGAGAGCACAGACTGACAGGCAGGATGAGTAACCCGTCTGCTTTGGGAACATGTCTCCTGGGGTGGCATGTCTGGTCCAACACTGCACTTCAAGACAGAGTGGGACCTGCTGCACAGGGAGCAGAACAGCAGTTCAAAAAAACAAAACTGAAAAGTTTGTGGGACTGACAGCTTTTCAGTCTAGGAGAAGCACCACTGAAGGAAAGATGATGGTGAACTTCACACGTGACCTGTATCCAGAAAGCAGAATGCCCCCTGCTAGGACTGCATTGGGAAGATGTTGGAATAGGCAACATATCCCGTGGGCACAGAGAAGCAGCGGACTAGTTTGGTAGAGAGATTTTAGAAGAGGTTGAAAAAGCATCTGCTGGGACTGCCAAGGGTATGCCCTTGTCTGGGGCAGCAGATAGACTGCATGTCCTGAGCAGCTTCCTTCTACCCCAACTCCTGCAATGCTGTGGGCAAAACCCGTTTGAATCAGGACAGAGTATTTCAGGAAAGACAAGCATCTTGCTGCACATACCAAGGCAATCTCTCAGAGAAGGGTGATGTCTGTGCGCAGCTCGTTGCAGTGACTGTGCCACAAAAGCCAATGGATTAGATACTCTGCTGGGGTGGATTAACTTGGCTTCAAAGCCAGTGGCAGTGCAACAGCTTGCACCTCCTCAGAATATGATGTGCAAAATCTGATGCAAAAATCTGGTTAGCAATTCCCTCCTTAGGTTCCAGCAGGCCATCAATTATGCCAATATGCAGCAGGAGATTTGTATGTTGGCAAAGTGCAGAGCAGTGGCTAAAGTACTTGACCTGACCCCAAAAACCCTGAACACACAGGGCATTGTATTTTTTATATCCTTTAACATATTGTAACATTTCATCACCAACTATTAAAGAGTTCCCTTTTAAAAAATAAAAAGCCAGGGTCAAGTGCACAGAGATTCTTCTGTCTTTTCTTGAGAAGTGCAATCTTCTGTCCCATGGTGATGTGATTTCTTCCCTGTTTCCCTACTGTTGCAAACTTTGATAAATACTGTTACAGTACTTAGAACAGGCAGCGCCAGCTCTGAGAGCAATGACAAAAATACACTGCACTATTATTCGGTGCTGCTGGGTTTACAGAGCATTTGCTTGTGAAGGTAGTCAGGTTAACTGCTTTCTGCTGACTCTCTGCTTGCGTAGAGAGAGTGAAATAACACACCCTCATCTCTTGCTTTACTAGGTATTTAGCTTCGAAGATACGGCTCTAGCAGAAGCCAGTTCCACTGCAGATGGCAGAAAAATGTTGCTTTCTGCATTATGTGACTCTGATTTTCCAGTGCTCCCCAATTTTTGCATTTGGACTATGTAAACCAATTGAAAAAAACTCGTGGGTTGAGATAAGAACAATTTAGCAGCTAAACTACAATAATACTGAAAATAATTATATATACAAATATACAAATGAGTGATACTGCTCACCACCCAATGACCAAGGCTCAGCCCACTCCTGGTTAACAATACCAGAGCAAGGAGAATCCTGAAACTGCATTCCTGGAATGGAGATAAAAGCCCTAGCATCCCAGCCCGAGAGTTGACCGAGGGAGCTACGTGACCCGGTGAGAGGGACCACCCCAAGAGAATTGACCTGGAGCAAAAGCGATGAGCTTCCGGAGAGCCCTCACCTATATACTGGGCATGATGTGTATGCTATCGAATAGACTATTGGCCACTTTGGGTCTCAATCCTAAACCTAGGATTGAACCCTGGGCTAGTAATTGGGGCTGTGCTCCTCTCTGGTACAGCAGAGAAGCTGAAAAGATCTTGAACTGTCCTGGCAACAACTATAAACATCACTTTTATCAGTTTTCTTCTTAGCACAAAGCACAGCCTCTTACTAGCTGTTATGAAGAAAGTTAACTTTGTCTCAGCTGAACCCAGGACAGACCCTCACATTTAACAAAGTGCTGGTGTTTTAGCTGAAACTTGTGCCCTGATGGAGACAAATATGACATATCGGTTTACAGCAGAGATCCACAGGTGCCCTAAGTGTGGTGGCTAAGCCTGATGCTGTGTTAGTTCAAGTCCTGCAAAGCTCAGAGGGAGAAGATCTGACCAAATCCCAGGAGTGTCCCTAAAGCTTTTGGTAAAAGGTAGTATAGAAAGGCAAAGCAAGAGAAAGCCTCTGCAGAGAAGAGCACCTCCCTTTCATATATTTGATTTAGATGAGCACAAAGTAGCCAGAGGAAAAAGGACTACATTAAAAAAAAAAAATGAAAGTATGAGCTCCACAGCCTCGGTCTGCATGAATTATCTCTTTGACGGCTATTTCAACAATCTGCGCCTCCACCTGAATTGAATAGTTGGAAAGCTATTTAATTGCCTGAGGATAATATTACTTAGCATTTAAATATCCCTTAAAGAGCACAAGACTCTTTCAAATGCAGGGAAGCTGCATGACTCTCGGGTGAGGCTGGCAGAGCAGCCTCCATAAGCAGAGGAGCAGAGGGAGCTGCCTCCATGTTTCCATGCTGGTAGAGGGGTTTTTCTACCAGGAGGGATGGAATAGGAAGGGTTTGGGACGAGGAGCCTGAACACCTTCCCCGCAAGGGAGGTTGCTCTGAAAAATACAAGACCTTTGACTCTGCAGTCAAGTGACAATTTGCAGGGCATTTCCTTATGGGTTTCTAGCTCTATCTGTTTTGTTGCTGTGGTCAAGCAACCTCCTAATTTCACTTTGACTGCAAATTATTTCTGCTTATTGCTTTATGATAGTAAAATTCTACCTGATGATTACCTTACCTTATCAGAAACAAGCACTAGTAATGTAAACAACTGATTTACCAGTTTATAACTTTAGTGAGTGTGTGAAGAAAAGAATTAAGAGACAAGTTTGGGAGGGAAATGATGCTTTTAAAATACAAAGTGTATCCCACATGGCTGAGCTCCCTTCTCTGTCCTCCTTGTGCTCCTCTCAGCACCAGTCCCGCTAGGAAAGGCTCATTTCCAAAGCATGGGAGGAATTTTGGCAGGTGGGAGCTGGACCCAAAGGCATGAGGGGTGCAGGTGGGAGCAAGTGGGGCGATGGTGGTAGCGGGACTGCAGAGACCAATGCAGTAACGAAGCAACCCAGGGTCGTTCTGCCAAGAGCCAGGCATTAACTAAGGGCTTGTGATACCTGAAGGAATGGTATCTGCCTAATAGAAGGCTCACCTTTGGCTGTGTATATTAAATTCCTGTGTAGAAGGCTGTGACAGTACAAGTCACTTTCTGAAGACAAAGCTTTATTAGAGTGGCCTAAGGGAAAGGGCAGACTTTCCTTCATGTGCTACAGCACCCTGCAAAAAAGTTGTAAGAGCAACAGCACCACAACAGAATATATCTTCAATGACTGAAAACTTGCTTGTACGCCGGAGGCCAAATTAATAGCACCCTTTGCTGAATGCTGCACTGACCCATTACTGGAAGCCAAGGAGGCTGCTTCATCTTGGAATTGAAAAAACAAAACAAAACAAAACAAAACAAAAAAAACAAGGCAGCAAATTGGTCCTCTGTGTTTTCAGACCAACTGAGCTGGGTCATTTTCAGGAAATGCCCCATTACCTAAAACAATTACAGTTGTTGTCACATCTCCAATGAGTTTAGTTTGGCTTTTAGTATCTGTTGGGAAAACTTCAACTGGTGCAACTGCTGCATTTAAGGCAACTTCCTAGCTGGGTGCTCCTGAGGAGTTTTGTTGTTCACTGGTTTGTGGTCTTGCCGGTGCTGTACCAAGGTACCTGAGCACATACTGGCTTTGAGCAGGCAAATTATCCCCTTGACTTTCCTCTCCCCAAGGGGACAACTCACCTTCTGAAATTTCAGTGCTCATCTAAGGGCTGCAGTAGGTTTTCTCTTCTGTGCCCTGTAGCCAATGAGCACCAATTTGCTTCAAGGACTAATATTAGCCATAAAATGGTGCCTCAGATCCATACAGGCTATTTTGGGAACTACATCGAACTACTTCTGCTCAGCTGATGTGGCAGCAGCACTGCTTATATTCCAGATTACATATGCAATTTTCCTAAGCTAAAATATTCCTTTCCAGAAGTTTTCATTAACAGTCTCTATTACATACATAATTGGATGGCAGCATTTAACTGTAATTAATTCAGAGTTACCATGGATTTAAGGCTTAAAAAAATGCTGCCCTTGCCAGTCTGTCTCAGGAGAAATAAGAAGGGAGAGCCAGTGCTGATTTCCCCACGTGGTGAAGACGCACAATATCATTCTCAGCAGAACGAAGCATTTCCTGACAGTGGTCTGATAACAACTGTAATTAGGTATTCAGTCACACACAGAGTAAGATCAGCCAAACAAATGTACATCTGCTAGGGGAAATAGCCCATGGAAAGATTATACGTTTGCTGAACCAAAAGTAAAACATATAATAAAAGCTTTTAACACCCTGGAGCATAGCCCTTGCCCAACAAACTGCCTGCTTTCCTGCATAATTATTGATCAGAGCTATCCTTGCCATTTCTGCTGTGCCGCACCGGGTGCTGTCATGTCTGAAGGTCTGACTCTGAAAGGAGTCCTTCACTCATGCCCATGGATTTTACATCAGGTTCTAGGAGATGAGAACGGTCCCTGCATTCTCGAGGAGCAGTTTGTGGACCCTCACGCCTACGAGTTCTAACTACAGTCAAGTTCAGCGGTGAGGCTGAGACACCACAAAAAGCTCTGCTGTGACTTCTTCCACCCCAACGCTCACAAAAGCTAACAGCCAGCCCATTCGGAGGAGAGAGACATTGTTTGCAACGAGCCACATGTGATTTAACAGAACAAAGCAAAACAAAAGCATTGGACTTTGTTCTTCAATTTTGTGTTTTAGACAGATTGTGTGCTCTGGGTGTGCAAACTCACCTGTCATCCTGTGTGTCCTGTTTACCCTGCCATCCCTGAAGGAAAAATACAATATGAAAAGATGATCCTATTTGCATCGTGCACTCTGTGATAACTGACCTGGCCTATAATATAAAGTTTTAAGATTAAATAATTAATAAATTGACACCAAATCATTCCAGTTTCCTTTCTACACAGTGACTAAGGGCAACATTTATATATACACATGAACTGTGTAGGATTTCATAATGGTTGTTCCAGGAAAGGTGGAAATAGCTAGCTTTTTGCTGTTGGATTACTGACCTCTGCAATTCTAGTCATCAAATTAGGCAAAATGACAGCTCATCTGACAAATCAATGCAGCCTGCCTGGAAGACTGATGAAACCAGAGATGAGTGCTGTCTGTGGGGGGAGCATTGCTGGAGACTAGCTTCCACTGAGGGTGGCTGGTTGCCAGCAACTCAGAAAGAAACACCACGCCACAGCAGGAGCCCACCGTGCAACCTTGCTGCCAGTGCGGGATGGTCTACCACTGCTGTCCTCCTCTTGCCCCTGGTCTCTCCCTCTCACTGCTTCCCTTAAGCCCTGGAGCCTGCACATCCGTGAAAGGAGCCCCTCACCAAAGTGCCAGAAAGCTAACCCAAGAATAAAAAAACTGTTTTTTTCAGTCAGCTCACTTATCCAACACATCCCATGATTGCACAGGCACTGAAGCCATTGAAAACGTGGTTGAGGATGAGAGGAAGGAGGTGGTGTTGCCCACTCATTTGACAGCAGCCTGCAATTAAAGTCACTTAAGCTGACTGTGAAACTACAGGGTATTTTGATTTTCCTCTACTGCTTGGAGAGGGAAGCAGGGTGAGAGTAGCCTTAAAGCACAGAAAGGGCCATGTTTTTGGAAAGGATCAGATTAGTCTACCTATGGGCAGACTTAAAAGGTACATGGACACGAGGTGGAGAAACTACTGGTAAAGAGAAAAGGCCCACAGTATGAAGAGCTGAAAGTCACACTGCAGCATCAGCCTTTATTCATAGAGATCCTACAGGCAAGAGACTGAAATCAGATATTTACAACTAGCCCTTGTTAGTTTATCCATAATTTCACAAGTGCCTGACATGAGCCCTGGAGCCAGTTGCACGGCTGCAGCCAGAGCCAATGTTTCTGAAGGTCCATGTGCAACAAGGAGCTGCTGAAACCCTGGTGAAGGGTGCAGGGAGGCTGGGGGGAGGCAGAAGCCACATGGTGTGTACAGCTGCTGATGAGACAAGATTTTTGTGATCTGATCTAGGTGTTCCTGCTCCAGCAGGGGGATTGGACTAGATGATCTTTCGAGGTCCCTTCCAATCTCTAACATTCTGTGATTCTGTGAAGATTTTTGGTAAGCTAAGCATCATAGCTCAGTCTCCGTGCAGAGGAACTCTGCATGAACAACCTTCTCTTAGTCACCCTCTCTTGAAATTGTTCTGAAAATGGGTATTTTATTTTATTTTTCTGCCCAGAGTCAGATACTCAGTGGTGACCCCAGAGTCTGCTTGAGACCCTAGTGCCCCAAATCCCAGGCAGTTCTGGACCACGGTGCTGGGAAAGCCCATTTCTGCTTCACATAAGGCACTGCCACTGCCAAGGAAGGATAAATGCCAGCCACTGCTGCAGAGGTTTTCTATTGCTCAGGGGTATAATGGATTAAGTAGTGGATGCATTAAATGATCCCTAACTATAATTAACTCCCTCTGTGCTTATAACATTACAGCCTCATACAAATGGTTTCTAACGACACATGCAGTGTCTAGGAACAAGGTAATAGCTATTTAAACAGTTGCTGATCCCTGAGCTGGTACACGACAGTGTATTTTACAATTATTGAGAAACTTCAGACATTTTTTAAAAGTGCTCTGGGCATTCACCTAGAGAAAAGCTTGGTCAGATGAGAACAGAGATGATGCCCTTCCCCTAATGGTAACAGATAGATAACGTGCTAGTTGTCAGATATTACTGCTACCCCAGTCCTGATTGTCCCTGTTACCACTACTTTACCTGCAGTGTGATTAGCAAAACAGATGATAGCCTTCTCCCAACTCATGCCTATGGTACAGGGACTAAAGGAGAGTTAAGACAGTCTTCCTAAAAATATTCTTATCTATGCGATTCTCAGTAACTACACTAACATACATAATGTTCAGAAATGAAAGCTTGCTTGTTTAATACCGGATCATAACCCTCATCAATGAGTAGGACCTATAAAATGTACCAAGGCCAAAAGGCTACGGCCACACTGAGCAGCTGGGTTCTCTTTGCATGGGTCAGGTTGCAAGCTCACGGGCTGAAGCCTGCAGTTTCAAAATTCAAGATGCTATGTCTTTTTTTTTCTTTTTAAAGAATATTCTCTGTTGATCTTGTTCCTTGAGCTAAGGATGATAATGAGATTTTTATTCAAGAACAGTCTTGTGGTTCAAGAAGCATGGAAAATTGCAGCTCTTGTGAATCATGAAGCCCAAAAGGAAAGGCTCAAAAGAAAACAACTTTGCAATTTCAGCTACCCCAGTAATAACCAGCCAACAGTAATTGTAGGTATTTTATTCACTAAGAATAAGCAGAAAGTATGCCACAGTCCCTGAAAAGCGCGTCGTGCCAAAATAAACCTTCATTTCTTACATGACATGAAAACTGTACTTCATTAGAAATTTGTTTTTAATAAATGAAGTATGTCATAACATTTTTCACCTGACCTTGAAATGGCAACACACCTTATTCATTTTGGTGATCAAGGTTTTGCTTCACAGGAAATGGAGAATAAATTTAATTTTCTCTTGTATAAACAGATGCATGCACACATACACACTAATTTAAATGTGATCCACTGCTATTTGAATACTACAGGTCTACCTCAACACGCAGAGCTGCTGCCAGCAAAGCGGGTTCTGCCCACTGAAGGCAAGACAGCACGAATGACAGAGGGCAAAACGGATCTCATACAGCCGTACAGGTCTAAGAGCTGATATCTGAGCCAGTAACTGAAGTTTTCTACCAGTCTCCAAATTTACAGCCACATGGAGTCTCAGACTGCCAGGGAGTGAATGTACACGATTGCAAAGCCGTACTAAAACCTGCTTCCCTGTAAGGAAGACATAAATACTTTTCATTTGTAGTGCTCTTTGCTCAAAGCAATATCAAAGGGAGAAGCAGAATTGCAAGTTTTCAGGTAAGAAATATTTCTCCATTTTCAATTTGGAGGGTTCAAGACTGCAGTGAAGAACCAATCAGCAGTGAGGGAAAACTAAACGGGGGATGAATCAAATATTCTACAAAATTTTGTCTCACTTTACTTGAAATATACCAGTGAGAAACATAAATGCGGGTGACAGTGGTATCGCTGAGCATCAGAAAAAAGAGAAAATGTTTATATCCCTGGCTTTTCTCTGAATGTAAATCTGGCTTCATGGCCTTTACCTAATGCATCTTTGACTGAAGAACTGCTCTACCAGAGTTAACATTCATATTGAGAAGTATTAGTGTTTAACTAAATTCTGGGAAGACTCTTGAAATTTCTCTCTTATGTGCTCCTGAGTGATACCTATCTTTCTGACTGGTTATGATCATACAGTTCCTCTTGTGTCCCGGCTTTAACAACTGACTTTGTCAGAGAAAAATTGCCATGTTCTACCAGTCACGGAGATAATGCAGAAACATCCTTACAGGTAACAAGCTAAATGCTGTTACATGAATCACATCAAAAAGTAATTCTATAAACAGAATTTCCAGCACTGCAATCAGGTACTTTTTTTTTTTTTTTTTTTTTTTTTTTTAATGCAATGACTTCATCCTGGATGTTCACTGTAATACAGATTTAGTTTAAAGACTGTTTCTGGGACAAGAGAGGGATTTGGGCTTGATAGTACCCTGTCTAGTACTTTATGAAGTCACTTAAAAATATTTTCTCAGATGGAATAGGTTAGGATCTGGAGGAGTGGTGCTCACCTGAGATGTTGAAGGCACGCAGTGGCACACCTCTTGCCTCACTTGAGACATCTGAAGTTTAGACATCCAGGTCTGAACTAGTCACCTTGGGCTGCCTTTGTTGTTAATGGAAAGAAATAGGTATTCCAAAAGAGTAAATAATTTATCTTTAAAAAATCTCACTTATAGGAAGATATTTTATGTCCCAGAGGAACTACATGTCTCCCTTGATGATAAAGGGGTGCTTAGGATGACTGGCTCCACTTTAAGCATCTAACTTTCTGATAACTGAAGTTAGATTAGATTATTTTCTTCCTTGGTAACCATTCTTTCAGGTTAAAACACTACCAAAAATGGTTATGTCTTGAACTCACTGTGGGGAGATACAGATTGGCTATGGGAGACAAGAAACCATTTCAGAGACAAGTCTATCTAGCTCCAATTCGCACAAAATGGGAAGCTAGATCAGTGACTTCACTCAGTATCTGTCCTTTCCATCTTCCCTCTGCACTTTGAGAAATGGTCTTTAATAATTTAAACCAGTTTTATGCCACTATGAAGCTTGAATTTTTTTTTTTAAAAAGCATTTATGCGAGTTTTATAATCTGATGACTCCAAGAGAATAAGATAATTTTCAGGGAATGAGCCATGATTGTCAGGTTATGGGAGCATCAGGTCCTGAGATCTGTATCTGAACTTAAGATCTTTTGGTTTTCATGAAACCAGAATAGCATCTCTGGTTTCATGAGCACAAAACACTGATAAGCTTAGATGATCGGTACAGTTCTACTTCCTGAAAGGCTAAGACTAACTCAGTTTTAGCAAATCTAAGCCCAACTCTCTAGCTCTCTAAATGTGTGCTTCCTACTCCTGCAGATAAGCAGTAGCTGTCTTCTCCAATGTAGGAGGTTAAATAAAGCAAGAGTTATATTTACTATTCTCAAAATTAAACATAAAGGAGAGGGAAGGGTGAAAGAAAACATTTGAGTGGGGTTATCTAGGTCAGAGCTGGGTATGTTAGCAAATCCCCATTCCCTCTCTCTGCTATGCTTTGTCAAACATGACATTTGCTCCAGCATCAAGAGATTTAACTGAATGTGTTTGTCCCAACAAATCAATTAAAACTAAACATCTGATTTTTGTAAAGCTTTAAGAAGATCTCTGCAAACATGGCATCTGAACACACCAGCAATTTTACTGCTCTGCCAGGTCACGCAGACCTGTTGACAAGCTGCAAGGATGAAGATTTCTTACAGGTGAAATCCTATCTCTCCGTCCTTTACAGCTTAATCTTCCTGGTGTGCTTCCCAGGAAACATCATGACAATTGTTGTTTACTTTGTCAAGATGAGGCCCTGGAAAAGCAGCACCATCATTATGTTTAACCTGGCTATCACGGACCTATTATATATAGCCACACTTCCTTTCTTTATACACTACTCTGCTAATGGAAATAACTGGATTTTTGGAGACTTCATGTGCAAGTTTATTCACTTTTGTTTCTACTTCAACATGTACAGTGGTATTATCTTCCTTAGCTGCTTCAGCATCTTCCGCTTTTTTGTAGTTGCCCACCCAATTAAATGCTTTTTTGTTCAAAAACGGAGATGGGCAGTGGTGACTTGCATAGTAGTTTGGATTATTTCCTTGGCAGCCATCAGTCCCTTGGGCATTTTAATTGCCACCAGGCATACACAGAACAGGACAGTCTGCCCAGACCTGGCTACTGCTGAGGATGTTGACACTAGTCGGTTGTACAACTGGCTGCTGACAACGTTTGCCTTCTTCTTGCCCTTGCTGATGGTGACTCTGTGCTACGTTCTCATTATTTACACCTTGGCTACTGGGCCACATACACAGGCTTGCTACAAACAAAAGGCTCGCAGACTCGCCATTGTCCTCTTGGTGGTCTTCTATGTGTGCTTCCTCCCCTTCCACATCTTTCGGGGGATTCGGCTGGAGATCCGAGTACGACCGGTCAGCTGCCACTTGAAGAACACAATCCTTTTTATGTTTATCCTAGCTAAACCTTTAGCAGCATTAAATACTTTTGGAAACTTACTGCTCTATGTAGTGACGGGCGACAACTTCCAGCAGGCAATCCTCTCGCTCTTCAAGTTTCGGACAAGCAAGAACTTGAAGTAGAAGAGATTGATGACATCAAAAAGTTATTGAGGAAGGTTCCAAACCTGCCCTCAACCAGCAAGGCACAACCTCCCTGCCATCAGAATACTCAGGTTAACCCTGCCAATGCCAAAGGAGACTTAGTCTGTTCTGTGTTTTGGAGTGACAAATTGATCAAAAGAGAAAACTTATAATGTAAACTAAAAAGCTTTAAATAAAATACTGAAAAATTAAATGTGAAACTTCTCAGAAATTTCTCTGCATTTGCTTCCTGAATTCTTGATACCTCTTTTGGAGAATTACCAATAGTTCCAGAAAAAAAAGTGGTTGCTTATCAGTGGTATATACAGATTCAGGGTGGGAGTAATTTAATTTCATTTTAGTAATTTAGAAGTTAAGTGTCTAGTCTAAGCTAGGTGCCTCCCTTTGACATGTTTCCTAAGCAATGAAGAGGGGCAAGATCCTCCAGAGGGCAATTCATCACACCTGTCTTAGACCTATAGGACATTCATTTCACCTTCCTGGAGACACTGACAGGGTAGGTGTATGCATATAAGCTTATCACCTCGGCCTCCCTTTATAATTTCCCATTATAGTGAAGAGAAATAAGCAGTTTTAGAGTATGATTCACCTAATTATTCTTGATTCCTACATTTGGACAAGATGAATCATGAGCCAGAAGTGCCTGTTTCTCTCCATTGAGCATAAAAGGTAAGACTCAAATGTTCATGCCTACCTTTACACAGCTGAGGCCCAGCTCCAGCATAGAGTAGGACAGATCACTCTTCAGTGGTAGCTAAAAGGGGGGCTTGCTTACACAATAAGACCCTCTCCAGTGCCTTCAGTGATCGCCTTAAGATTAATGATGCAATAATACAAGACCACTCCTATAAGGGTTTTCCATACTACTTACTGTGATTTCTGGATTAATTTTAGTCCAGAGGTGAGAAGTGAATGGATGCATAGATGTGCCAGATCCATGGAATCATAGCATGATAGAATGGTTTGCGTTGGAAGGAACCTTTAAAGGCCATCTAGTCCAATCCTCCTGCAGTGAGCACGGACATCTTCAGCTCGATCAGGTTGCTCAGGACCCCGTCCAACCTGACCTTGAATGTTTCCAGGAAAGGGGCATCTGCAACCTGTTCCAGTGTTTCATGACTCTCATTGTAAAAAATTTATTCATTATATCTAGTCTGAATCTACCCTCTTGTAGTTTAAAGCCATTACCCCTTGTCCTATTGCTACAGACCCTTTTAAAATGTATATTTCTTATAAGCCCCCTTTAAGTATTGAAAGGCCACAATAAGATCTCCCTGGAAACTTCTCCAGGCTAAACAACCCCAACTCTCTTGGCCTGCCCTCACAGAAGAGGTGCTCCAGCTCTCTGATCATTTCCATGGCCCTCCTCTGGACCCACTCTAACAGGTCCATGTCCTTCCTGTGCTGAGGACTCCAGAGATGGATGCAGTACTCCAGGTGGGGTCTCACGAGAGGAGAGTAGAGGGGGAGAATCACCTCTCTCAACCTGCTGGTCATGCTTCTTTTGATGTAGCACAGGACATGGTTGGCTTTCTGGGCTGCAAGGGCACACTTCCAGCTCATGTCCAATTTTTCATCCACCACTACCCCCACATCCTTCTCCAAAATCTGTAGACAATAAAAAGTAATTTTTGTCCATTTCTTTACTCAGTGAAGCTCTGCTTTGTCATTTCAGGTGGGGAACAGCTTTAGGTAATAACACATCTGATGGGCAACAAGGGCTGTCTCACAGGAAAAAAAAATAGTCACAGGAAAATGTGAGTTCAATACTGCAGATACCATCTAACAAGGCCCCAGGAACAGCTGAGGTGCCCCAACAAACAGCAATACAAAACTGTTAGCAACATAATATTCAGAGCCCAAAAATATGACCACAGAGTGAATCCTCCAGTACATTTTTATAACAGCCTTATTTCATGTTTCATTCTTTTTGCTCTTCGCTTTGAAATGTTCATACATCAATGGTAACACATGCTGCTTCAAGACTCTTATGCAACCCTTCTCCTTATCCAATCCCTCTATGTGTCATCTGGTCTTCAAGTGACCAGCAGACCAAGACACCAGACCACCATTCCCATTAAGCACATGACTGAGTGATTGGCAGATAGCCTGTGACTCCTCTGGGGCATGGGGAGCCCATTCACTGCCTCTCTCAGGGCCAGCCTGGGGAGAACAACAGGCAATAGCAAGTAACAGACACGTTGAGGGAGTGAGAGGAGACAAGAGACCATCCCTGACATGGGAAAAACAGGATGGAGAAAGGAAGAGCAGCATATTTCTGGGATAGGGTAGAAGATGGGCTGTGAAGGAAAAGCTCTGGCAGAAAGGAGAGGAGGAAGCCATTTTCCTGCAGAAATAACCCATTTGATTTTAATCCACCCCTGGGTATTAGTCAAGGCAAGTTTAAAACCTTCTGCACAGTGCAGCATGAGCTCCCCTGTGATCATTATCCATCCTCAGATTGTGGATGAGGTGAAGAGGGAAGCTCACCTTGTGCAGACCTGGAGAGATGTTACATGAGGCGAACATCCAAAAACTGTAAAGAAAATGCCTTCCACCCCACATGCTGCATTGGTTTTGCGAGTCTCCAAGGGGCAGCAGCACCTTCTCCACCACATTTAGAGTGCTGCTCACAATCGCTTGCTCCTGAGACACCAGAGGCAGCTGAACCACCACCAGAAGGCAATACCAAACATGTCATCTTAGCTGTTTTTTCAGTTTAGGGTATCCTATCAACAAACTACCAAGTGTTTTTGAACAAAACCAGGCTGACACATTATCTTCTAAGCCTCTACTGCATATAGACACAAGAGTTTAATTAACCTGAATTGAGTCCTACCTTAACACCTACATTGTGGAATCTCCTTCTTCTGGTGTTTGAGATACAAAAGGAACTGCTTCTGTTTTTGAAGCAATATAGAGGCAGCTTTTGCTTTCAGCTTTAAATGAAGCTCTGCATTTGTCCCCTTTCAGCTCTACTTGATATTTTCTGGATAAATTACTCAGCACACTCATCTATTCTCACACCCAGGCTACGTACTCTTTTTCAAATGCAAGATGCCTGGAACTTCTTCAGTACAAGCACCATTGCCTGGAATAATCTAGGCAGATATCATCTTGAGTTGGCAAGGGGATGAGACAGATCTTAGTTTCTCTGATTTTTCTACTGTGAAGAGCAAACCTATAAGCTACTTTACTATACACAGTACATTTACAATTTCAATAGAAGTCATAGAAAAGAGAAAAAGAGATCTATGCAAGAGTCCTGCCTGCTCCCTTCCCCCCCCCCCCCCCCCCATCAATACTGCCCTCCCACTTTCATATTGCTCCATGTTACAATAATTTACCCCTGTTGAATGGTCTCAGTGCATATATGTACTTGCATTTTTCTCCTGCCCTCAACTCCTGCTGCTCCTCTGCATGTCTGCCATGCTGATCACTATAGGGCCATAACTGTTGGCAGGTTCATCTCTAACCTGGTATTATATGGTGTGACATTATCCAACCAAAGACTAATCATTGTTGCTGTGGAGTTGTCAGAATCCATTCAATTTTCCCTTCACCCCACTACAATTCATCTTCAACTAAGCTAGGGGAAAAAAGGGAAAGACTATAAAAATATTATCAAGAAACTGCTACCAGCTGACATCACAGTCAGGTCCAACAGCAGAACATGATCCTTGTATTTTAAGATTTACGTCACCACAGATACAGAGAAGAGTTTGGTCATATTCATATTTGACTAATTTTTTATTTGACATCTCTAAAACTTAAATTTGCTTTTCACCTTTAATTTTAAATGTTCTTGTAGGTTTTTGAGAACTGCTACAATGCAAAGGCTTGATATTCCTTCCAACAACCTCTAACGTGTTTGCCTTAAGGAGAAAGAAACTAACCATGTCCAAGGGGTCAAAGACATGCCTATATACTCCATCTCATATAGGCACGGCACCAGTCCTTAAATAAGTATCATAGTGTGATAATTTACCACTGATGTTTGCAATGTTCTCACAAGACAAGAGCATTATTATGTCCACATACAAGCCACAGAGACAGAAGGTCAAAATTTGTGTTTTATTGTTCTCAGCAAAGGCCCAGATCCATACCTCGAACCTCAGCGCCTGCCTGCACAGATGCACAGGAGGAAATGGTGTACTAGAAGAGGATAAGAATGACTTTTTCTCAGCAAGTACGGAATTTCTCTGGTTTCTGTAGGCTTGACAAAATGTCAGAGAGCAGAACACTGTTCTCCACCTATCTATACGCAGTCACCATCCAGTGGCCAGGAAAAACAGGGAGAAACCTTTTTACACAAATATGGGAGAAACCCATTCAAGGAGAAACCCAGCTGGTGCCAGCAGCATGACAGGGGCTCAGAGACTTCATGACTGTGCCAGTGAAGAAGGGGACAAGGCTAGTTTCATCAGGTGTAAAACATACACAACTCATTTTATCCCTACCTCTAAGGAGGGAGAATAGCTATTTTTAGTGTGTAATGCCTGGGAGTGCGTGAGGGATAGTGAAATGGGGAGGGGAGGAAAACCCATCTCAACTTTGATGAGACTCTAACCTTTTCTGAATGAATACAGAATCG
>NW_010143152.1:0-1634 GCF_000699245.1 Pterocles gutturalis
TAATAATTAATAATAAGATTTGTGGTAATATATATAGAGAGAATTCTATTTAAATATTTATTTTTTTATACTTCTTTCCCCCCCCCCTTTTTTTTAAATAAACCAACAAAAACAAATGATATTTGCTTCCTCTTTTCTGGGTTCCCTTCGCGCTCCCCCTCAAACATCTCTGCTTCTCCCCAAAACACTTTCAGGGCTGCCCCAAAGATCCCCCCAAGCATCACTGTGGGCTCAGGGTCACCGTCCCCTGTCCCTTTGCTACTTCTTCCCTTCCCATCTCCTATGGGATGGCCAAACGTGAAGGCACTTTCCCCGGGAGATGCTTTAATCAGTCTCCAGCTGCTCAACGGCACCGTGAGGGTGTGGGGACCATCGCGGTGTGGGGAGCATCACGATGCAGGGACCATCGTGGCATCGGGACCATCACGGTGTGGGGACCATTACAGTATGGGGACCATCATGATGCAGAGAGCATCGTGGCATGGGGATCATAATGGTGTGGGGTCTATCACAATATGGGGATCATCATGGTATGGGGAGCACCATGGCACAGGGACCATCACAGTGTGGGGACCATGATGGTGTGGGGACTATCACGGTGCAGGGAGCATTATGGCATGGGGACCATTACAATGTGGGGAGCATCATGGCACAGGGTCCGTCACAGTGTGGGGACCATCACAGCGTGAGGAGCATCACGGTGCAGGCAGCCATGCTCTGGCAACGCCGGCAGTGCCAGGGGTACGGGGAAATGCCGAAGCTGCCTGGAAAGAGGCAGAGGGAGGTGACTGAGCTTGTGTGGAGGGGCCAGACAAAATTGCAGCCGCTTCCCAGGCAGCCCTGGGAGAGGCTCAGCAAAGCTTCAGCGGGGCCAAGACCACCTAAGGCTGCACCAGCGCCCCGGCCCTCGGCGAGCGTCTCGCATGGGGCCGTACTGGTTAACAAGAGGCTGATTATCCAGGAGACGTTGGAGCAGCATGATGAAATTTTCCTCCTCCTCCGGAGCCCTTGGGCCTCCGGCCAAACCTCCCAGGCATGAGACAGCAAGCAGATGAGCTAAGATCCTGTGTGATCATCTCTTGTGTCTCGGAGGAGCCCTGACCAAAAAATCATCACAAAAATCCAAAAGTCCCCCCCAAAACCCCTCTTTCTCTGCCCCGTTGGGTCACACTGACCAGTTGTGTCCCTCTGTTCCAATGGGAGGTGTCACGGTATCAGTTTGCCCCCAGAACGACACCACTGTGGGCACCCTCATGCCACCAGCAGCCTCGTGCCGTGCCAGCAGTGACGGCAGGGAGAGCGGTGCCCAGATCCGGCCCAGCCCCACTGTCCCTCTGTGGTGGGGGGTGAGCCCCAAAATGGTGCCAGATTCCCTGCCCCGCAGACGAGGCACCTGGGGACGTGCCTGGATGCCACCAGGCATGGTGTGGCTTCCTTCCATCATCCCATCCTGCCACCAGGGAAGGGACCCTGGGTGTTCTCTGTGCCGCTGCCCAGGAGGGTGCCCATTAGTGGGGACCGTTCCCAGCCTGCACCATGAGATAAGACGTCCCCAAACCGATACAAACCCTCCAAAATGCAAGGACAAGGCAGGGCACAGCAGCAGCTGCAGAGGGGAAAGTACCATCCACTTG
>NW_010143152.1:1645-2253 GCF_000699245.1 Pterocles gutturalis
TGCAATGGGACCAGGTCCTGCAGCACATCCTGGCACCACAATGGTTGGCAGGGTCACCATGTCCTGTGGCTGGGGACACCCAGGTGTCCCCATGGTTACCATTGCCGGGCCATCATATGGCCAGCATTTCCTATGCTGGAAGTCCAGGGCTGGACAGCCAGGCTGAGACCGTCTGCGTGTAAATATCCACAGCTCATCCCCTCCAGGGACGTTGCAGGTGCCTGGGGGTGCCACTGACCCGGTCCCGGGGTCTCAAGGGGTGTCAGCGGCCGGGGGCTCGGGCCGAGCTCAGCGGGGCCGGGAGCGGGGCTGGCGCTGAGGTCCTGCGCAGCAAGCGCAGCAGCGAGGAGCTGTGCACATCTGGATTTCTCACGCTTGCGTTCAACGTCCCTCCTCAACCAGATGGCAAAAATAAATAAATAGAATAAATCAGAGCCTCCTGACATAAATTGGGAACTCACGCCCGGGCTCTGTGTTTCATGAGTCTCCCTGGAAGACAGTCAAAAGCAGGCGAGGACAATGGGTTCACTTCTCCCTGTGTAGGGTCATTCCCAGTTAAGGCTCATTAGTGACAGGCGGGGGATTAACTCTTCCTTCCCTGGAAACAC
>NW_010143152.1:2328-2613 GCF_000699245.1 Pterocles gutturalis
AGGCGGCCCCCAGCTTGTGCCATCCCCCTGGCTCCCGGGAGCCAGGACAAGTCTCCCCACGCTCAGCGGACATCCCAGACTCGGGGGAGATGGAAAAGGGCTTCCAATGACCTCAGCCAGCGCCGATCCCACCCAGCCGGTGCTCTGGGAAGAGCTGAGCCCAGTGAGCCGGACTGCTAGCACCGGGGTGGGGGGAAACAGGCACCGCGGCTTCCCAGCGGAACTGGCAGGACCCCCTTAGCAGCTCCCCTTCAGCCCCAGGACTGGAGAAACTATTTTGGCCGG
>NW_010143152.1:2661-2887 GCF_000699245.1 Pterocles gutturalis
TGTGATGGGAGCGATGTCTGCACCCCGATAATGGAGCGGTCTGACCATCAGTGCGCGGCCCCGCGCAGTGGGTCAGCGCTGCCTTCGGGGAGCACGGTACGTGAGGTGAAGTCAGAGCTGCTGCCTGGGTGTGACTAACTGACCTCAGACCTTGGCCCCGCGGCGCAGATCATGTGCTAACTGACATTGCGCGCAACCCGGCCAGACGGGTCCGTGCCGCTGCCCC
>NW_010143153.1:0-221 GCF_000699245.1 Pterocles gutturalis
TGAGGAAAATAATAGAGTGAAAATAAATTAAAGCAAGATCAGGTAAAGCAGCAAAATTATAAGCAAACTACTATAGGAAGCAGAAAATAAGGCAATGCACCTCATCACTGCTACAGAGAGCTAGCGACAGTGATTCAGAAAGACCCATCACCCATTGCCCTGATAATCCGTTACCATCATCCAGATCCGCAGCCGCTGGGGAGCCCGGTTGCAGCGAGGCT
>NW_010143153.1:458-795 GCF_000699245.1 Pterocles gutturalis
GATTTTGTGTCTCACAACAAAGCTTGTCACGACTTTGCCGCATTATTTTACTTAGAGGCTTGTCTGTTTTTGACAAATGAGCTACTGTACACAATTAGTATCTTTCTGCTGACGAACCTTACGCAGCAGGCGTTACAGCAGTGCTCTGTGAGCGTCACAACAAAGCTTTTATAAATCGGCGAATATTAACAACGTAATACGTTGCATATGTGATCGATATTATACACATCGGATACATTGTGAGCTTGTGAGGTTATCTAGAGGTCAGCTTTGGTCCAGGACCTCACTGCTCAGGCCCTGGTGTTTTGGGAACTCAATGATTTTTAAGGTCCCTTCC
>NW_010143154.1:0-812 GCF_000699245.1 Pterocles gutturalis
TGCTCTCTCCACAGGGTGAGCGCAGGAGGCCTGCCCTGTGGTTGTCCCATCCCGTCCCACCTCATCCCGTCCACCTCATTCCACCCGGTCCCCTCTTGTCCCTCCCTTCCAGTACATCTGCCGTGGGCCCAGATCTCTTGCTACCTCCCACCACTCTTCTCTGTTCCTCCAGGTCTTCTACAACAACAAGGGCTACC
Source organism: Pterocles gutturalis (assembly GCF_000699245.1). Taxonomy (NCBI): domain Eukaryota; kingdom Metazoa; phylum Chordata; class Aves; order Pterocliformes; family Pteroclidae; genus Pterocles; species Pterocles gutturalis. The sequence continues at coordinate 198 of NW_010143154.1, forward strand.
ACAGCATGCCCACCTACCTCAACGCCCTCAACAACGCCATCCTGCGAGCCAACCTGCCCAAGAGCAAAGGCAACCCTGCTGCCTACGGTGAGGGCCTGGAGGCCTTTAGGGGCAGAAGCACGTCAGGAGCCGTGTCAGGGCACGGTCCAACCGGGCAACGCCAGCCCTTGGACTGGGCAGGCCAGAGCCTGGTTGGGACAGGAGGGTCACACGCCTTGTCTCTGAGATCTGGGCTGGGCAGGTCTCTCTGGGGTCTGGGCTGAGGCAGAACGTCCCCAAGTGCTGTCTGAAGGGACGTGGGTTTGCAGTGTGTCCAGGGATGTTCTCTGCCAGCCAGTGAGGGAGGGCTTGGCCTCCAGGTGCTCGATCACTTCAGCCAGCTCAGCTGCTGGCCGAGGAAACCTGTCCTCCCACTCAGAGCCAGGACCAGGCAGGCTGGGGGCAAGATTTTCTGTCCTGAGCCAGCTTTCATTTCTGCAGGCATCACGGTCACCAACCACCCCATGAACAAGACGAGCGCCAGCCTGTCCCTGGATTACCTGTAGGTCCAGCAAGCAGGTTTGAGGGAGGGTGGCCGTGCTGGGGAAGGGGGGATGCTCCTCACCGCAGTTTGCA
>NW_010143154.1:854-3486 GCF_000699245.1 Pterocles gutturalis
GGTGAGGGGGGCGAGTGGCTGTGACGTGGGGTCCCAGTGCCATGCCCTGCCCTGTGCACAGTGACTGTCCCACACCAGGACGGGTGGCCCTTCCCCGGGCAGGGGAGGGTGACAGGGTCCCTGCTCTCCCCGTTGCTCCCCCATGCAGACTGCAAGGCACGGACGTGGTGATTGCCATCTTCATCATCGTGGCCATGTCCTTCGTGCCAGCCAGCTTTGTGGTGTTCCTGGTGGCTGAAAAGGCCACCAAGGCCAAACACCTGCAGTTTGTGAGCGGCTGCGACCCTGTCATCTACTGGTTGGCCAACTACGTGTGGGACATGGTGCGCAGGGCACGCAGCCACACCGTCCGAGCCCCCAGGGCCGGGTGGGTGCATGGACAATCACCGAAGTTTCTGTCTTCTCCAGCTGAACTACCTGGTGCCGGCCACATGCTGCATCATCATCCTGTTTGTGTTCGACCTCCCGGCGTACACGTCTCCCACCAACTTCCCTGCAGTTCTCTCCCTCTTCCTGCTCTACGGGTATGTTGCTCGGAGGGGTGATGAGGATGCGCTGGTGGGTCTCTCCACTGTGGCTGTGTGGGCAGCACCGGACCTCGGGGCTGCCCATTGGCTGATGTCCTGCAGCCCCTGGAGCTGGTGGTCTGTAAGGGCTGGGGCGGGAGAGCCCGGGGAGGACGGGGCTGGGAGATGGGAGATCCCAAGGCTCAACGGCTGGCGCTGCCCCGTCCCTCTCCTGTCACGCTGATACGCACTCATTGCCTCCCCAGCTGGTCCATCACCCCCATCATGTACCCTGCCTCCTTCTGGTTCGAGGTGCCCAGCTCTGCCTACGTCTTCCTCATCGTCATCAACCTCTTCATCGGCATCACGGCCACCGTCGCCACGTTCCTGCTGCAGCTCTTTGAGCATGACAAGGTATGGGGTTCACAGCTCTGCCTAGGGCCACCAGGAAGGGAGAAGCTGCCATCGGGCTGTGGGACAGTTCAGGCTGGGACGGACCTTGGGAAGTCTGTGCTCCAGCCTCCTGCTCCCAGCAGGGTCAGCTGTGGGACCTGACTGGGATGTATCTTGGTCAGGATCCTCATCCTACCATGTGCTCACAGTCCTCAGGGGAGTTTCTGATGGTCGTGTCCTCTCTGCCCATCCCCATAGGACCTGAAGGTGGTGAACAGCTACCTGAAGAGCTGCTTCCTTGTGTTCCCTAACTACAACTTGGGCCACGGCTTGATGGAGATGGCCTACAATGAGTACATCAACGAATACTATGCCAAGATCGGTAAGGCCTCTTTTTCCCTCCCTCTCTTGCTCCAGGGCATTTGGGGCTGGGGGGACCGTGGTGCTGGCACATCCCCTCTGCCTGCCCTGTGGGGCTTCCCAAGGCCCAGGAGATGTGAACTAGACTGGGGCGCGGGAAGAGACACGGTTGAGGTTTAGCCGTGGCATGGTGCTGGTGATGCTGGAAACAGTTCCTTGGGCCATCCCGAATAGTAGCCCCACGGGGAGAGGAGGTTGTGAGCCCTGGCTGTTGTGTTTCTGCTGCTGTTGCACTCTGCCAGTTGTGGGGCTGTGGTGGGGCTGTAGTGGGGCTGCGGTGGGGCCATGGTGGGGCCGTGCTGTGGTACGAGGGATGGGGGCTGCAAGGGCTCTTTCCTTCCAGACATGGTCTTGCTCGCAGGGCTGTGCTGCCCATCCAAAATGAGCCTTTTCCTGCTTGCAGCTTCGTCTTGGCCTCAAAAAGCTCTTGGTGCTCTGTGCTTTTTAAGCCTCTGCTCTATATAACCCAGGTGCTGCTGGCATCGTGAGGGGCAATTTTGGGGGAGGATCAGACAAATCCATCCAATACGCACCTTCGGCTGGGTTGATTCACCCTACTGAGGCTGCAAAGTTGCAAGATGATTTCAACTGCACGTGTGCTCTGAATGGAAAGCCTTGTTGTGAGCAGCCCCGGTGCCAGCAGCACTGACCAGCACAGGCAGCTGCCACAGGGGAGGGGACATGGGAGCAGGACAGTGTCATTTTCACAGGCCAGCTCAAGAAGTACAACCAGGTTGTCCCCATGGGAAGGTGTCCCCAGCTCCTTTCTCCTCTTCCTCCCACTCAGGGCAGTTTGATAAAATGAAATCACCCTTTGAATGGGACATCGTGACGCGGGGGCTCGTTGCCATGACAATCGAAGGCTTCGTCGGCTTCTTCATCACTATCATGTGCCAGTACAACTTCTTCCGGAAGCCCCAGTAAGTGTGGCTGGGGAGCAGGGGCCAGGTTAGGGGCAAGTGGCCAGGGGGAAAAGCTTTGCTGTTGGGACCTGTTAGTTCAGGGCTGCCCCTCTGGTGGGGGCAAGCTGGAGAGCTGCCCGTCTCCGGCAGGGATGGGGGCAGACGGTCCCGTGCCTGCATCCCCACCCTGCCCCATGCACCCTCCCGCAGGCGGCTGCCCGTCTCCACCAAACCCATTGAGGATGACATTGATGTGGCCAATGAGCGGCACCGTGTCCTGCGCGGTGACGCTGACAACGACATGCTGAAGATCGAAAACCTCACCAAGGTGCAGCAGCGGGGCGGTGGCGGTGGGGGATGCACAGGGGTGGCAAGGAGGCGCCGTGGAGCTGTCCCGTCCGAGAGATGTGG
>NW_010143154.1:3642-5049 GCF_000699245.1 Pterocles gutturalis
CACCACCTTCAAGATGCTGACAGGGGACGAGACCACCACGGGTGGAGAGGCCTTCGTGAACGGGCACAGGTCAGGGGCATGGGCTGGGTAGGGGGTGGGGACAGGATGGGGTCTTCTTGGGGGTCTCCCCAGATGAAGCAGCGTGAATCTGCCTATATGGCTCCATGGGACTCAGCAGCCCTCTGTCCAGCTGGGCTGAGCATCACGGGGGGGGGGGGTCGCTGGCTCTCAACCAAGGCTGCCTGTTGTGGGTTACCTGGTAGAAGATGCTCCAGTATAAAGGCAGGTGAAAGGGGGGTGAGCAATGGGGTGCTTCCAAAAAGCAATTCCTTCTCCCTGTGGCCCTCTATCCTCTCCCACAGCATCCTGAAGGAGCTCCTGCAGGTCCAGCAGAGCTTGGGCTACTGCCCCCAGTTCGACGCGCTCTTCGATGAGCTGACGGCCCAGGAGCACCTGGAGCTCTACACCCGCCTGCGCGGCATCCCCTGGAAGGACGAGGAGCGGGTAGGGCTCTGGGTGGGTGATTGCCAGCACCCGTGGGCTGCTGCTGTGCCACGGGAATGGCGTCTCACCGGGCACCAGTGGGGACCTGAGACAGTGCTGCTACCCTCATGGCAGTGGCACTCAGTGGGGTGCCCAGATGGGGTGACAGGGGCAGGCAGTGGTGGCTGTGCGGGGGGCTGCCGTGGGGCTCCCCCAGCTGGCACATCACTTGTGTCCCCTTGGCAGCTGGCCCATGCCACAGAGTCCAGCTGCTTGCCTACTGCCTGTTGCCAGCTCTGCCAGCCCCGTGGCCTTAGCAGGGTGACGGCAGCCCCTCCTGCCACACCTTGCAGGTGGTCAAGTGGGCACTGAAGAAGCTGGAACTGACCAAGTACGCTGACAAGCCCGCCAGCACCTATAGCGGAGGCAACAAGAGGAAGTTGTCCACAGCCATCGCGCTGATCGGATACCCGGCCTTCATCTTCCTGGTGTGTCTTGGGCTCCAGCACCCTTCCCCTGGGGTCCTCCTCCCACCCCCCGTGTCCCTAGGGTGCCAGACTAGGGTGGAGAAATGACCCTGGGTGGGAGCTGCCTGCCCCCGGCTCTGCTACGAGTGTCCTGGGGTGTGGGTTGGTGTCCTGAGCCAGGCTCGGGACAGGGAGGGGGTGGCAGGGTCCCCCTGAGGGCTGGTGTGTCTGAGGGTGCTGTCCATCTGGCAGGATGAGCCCACCACGGGGATGGACCCCAAGGCCCGGCGCTTCCTCTGGAACCTTATCCTGGATGTCATCAAAACTGGTCGCTCCGTGGTGCTCACGTCCCACAGGTCCGGGGGGCTTCTGGCTGCACCCATGATGCCTCCAGGCACCTGGGGTGCTGCGTGGGTGGGAGGGGGCTCTTTGGTCCCTGAGGGATGACATTCAGCAG
>NW_010143154.1:5079-5322 GCF_000699245.1 Pterocles gutturalis
TGCCCTCCCACATCCCTGGTGGGGGGGCTGCAGCACCTGGGGGATGGCTGGGGGAGCTCAGCTCCCTGCCTGCCCCAGCCGCGGTCCCTGGCACTGTCCCCCCGTGCCACCCTGCTGAAGCCTGCCCTGTATCCCCAGCATGGAGGAGTGTGAGGCGCTCTGCACCCGCCTGGCCATCATGGTGAACGGGCGGCTCAAGTGTCTCGGCAGCACCCAGGACCTGAAGAACCGGGAAGAGCCCTC
>NW_010143154.1:5398-6717 GCF_000699245.1 Pterocles gutturalis
TTGTGTGGGGAGGGGATGGGCTCGCTTGGGTGGGTACAGTGGCTGCTGGAGAGCATTGTCCCCTTCTGTGGGGTCAGTCCTTCCCCCCAGAGGACAGGTTCCCATGGGGTCCCTTGTCCCCGTGAAGGTTCGGAGATGGCTACATGATCACAGTACGCACCAAGTCCAGCCTCAACGTCAAGGAGGTGGTGAGGTTCTTCAACCGCAACTTCCCCGAGGCTGTCCTCAAGGTCAGCTCCCCATGGTGGTGTCCTCTCAGGGTGCAAGCAGCCTTCGTCCCCCAAGGGACACTGCCATGGGACCCCCCACAGCGTGATGGGAGGGGGTCTGCAAGCGAGGGCTTGTGTGTCACCTGTGTGTCCCCTGCAGGAGCGGCACCACACTAAGGCCCAGTACCAGCTGAAGTCGGACCAGATCTCGCTGGCACAGGTCTTCAGCAAGATGGAGCAGGTGGTGGACGTGCTGGGCATTGAAGACTACTCTGTCAGCCAGACCACGCTGGACAATGTGAGACCGGAGATGGTGCAGGCGGCTGGATGCTTGTCCCCAGGGAGGGTGGCCGTGCCGGGGGGGGTTGGCCATGCCAAAGTGCCTGGCAGAAACCGCCTTTGGGACGGGAGGTGAAGCGAGGTGGGGGGCGTGGTGGTGGCCACAACACTAGGGCCCGTCTCTGGTGGCACGGATGGCAGGTGAGGGGTGGCCAAGGGGTGGAGGTGCTCATGGGGGTCCCTCGCAGCCTCCTGCCCCTTCCCCCCCAGGTGTTTGTGAATTTTGCCAAGAAGCAAAGTGACAACCTGGAGCAACAGGAGACGAGCCCCAGCTGCGCCCTGCAGTCGCCCTTGGAGCGGGTGCTGAGCCTGCTGCGCCCCCGAGCCGCGCCCACCGAGCTGCGGGCCCTCGTGGTGGAGGAGCAGGAGGACCTGGAGACCGACGACGAAGGCCTCATCAGCTTCGAGGAGGAGAGGGTGAGAGGTTGTCCCCAGAGATGGGCCACTGGGGCTGGGTGTCACTGCACCAGGTCTCAGCCAGGGAAGGGGGACATGGTATGGCCAGGGATGGAGCAGAGAGAGTCTCTGGAGGGGTGGCTGCTCCTGCCCCAGGCTGGATCCTGGTCCCAGCAGCGCTGGGTGTGCTGGGCAGCCCCTGAGCCCAGCCCCTGAGCCCTGCCTGTCTCTGTGCCCACAGGCTCAGCTCTCATTCAACACGGACACGCTGTGCTGAGACCCCTGGGGACAGCCACGTCCCCCGGCTCTGAAGCCACCGAACCCTTTTGGCCTCTCCCCTCTCTTTGCCCTGTCGAGCGGAGCTGCCGCAGCCCC
>NW_010143155.1:0-1248 GCF_000699245.1 Pterocles gutturalis
GGCATCGCCGCGGCGATGCCGGGACAGCGGGTGGGATGGGCACCGGCCGTGGGAAGATGGGGTTTAGGAGCCAACATCACACCAGGAAAGGGGATACAGGCAAAGGGACGCATAACCAGGCTCCTAACGAAGGTAATTAGAGGGGAAAGCATCCCTCGCGCCGCTTCTCCTAATTAAGAACCCAAGCGATTCCCCAACCCGCCTGTTCCCCGGCTCCGGTAGAGCCTGTTATTTACCTGCAGCTAATAGGTTGGGCGCAGTTAATGATAGTCTTGTATCAAATGGCTGGATCTTGGCTTCTGACAGCTTTAAAGAGCCGTCTCGGGGACACGCGAGGGTTTCTAATTACGGGGTTCGTCACGGGGAAGGCTGGGTTCAACACCAGTCACTCTCCCCCGGTGACATTTCTGCCCCGGCTTGGCAATCTAAACACAACCCAGTCGGTTAAGGTTAAAAATACGGCGCTCGACAAGACAAGGGGATCATAATTTGGGTCACAGCCGGGTTTAATTAATTGGAATGAAGCAATCAAAGCGCTGCGTGCGGTAATTACAGCCTGGCTTGGAACGGGGCTGGGGGAAGCGGTGGTACCCAGGCGAAGGGATGCGGGGGGATGCTCCCCACCATGGGGACAGGCAGGGGGACATCGCCCTCGCCCCAGGGTGCAGGCAGGCATCACCTGCGAGGACCCGGCGGGATGGGGAGGGAGATGCCAAGGAAGCGAGCAGGGAACTTGCAAGGATGCCATCCCCGGAGCATCACACGCCAGCCTCACGCGAATGCCATCCAGGCAAAGTGGGGTCTGTCCCCAGTGTCCTCGTCCCCATGGTGCCACAGGGACACAGCCCAGGCTCCCAGACACCCCACCACGCAGCCATGGCCAGTGAGTTACTTATTTTCACCAATTACTGGGATACTTTTCTGTTCACCGGGACGACGCTTAATTGATTGGAACCTATAGAAAATAAATTAACCGGCACCGGGGCGCGGGGACCTGTTTACAACTCCTCCGTGGGGCAGTGGGGAGGACACGGGAGCGGCTCTGACACACACGGGTGATGCTGGAGAGAACCAGCATGGTGCTGGAGGAAAGCGGGACAGGCTAAAAATCCCCCCACACTGCTCACCAGCTTCTCTCTTATGGCTGATGCAAGGGGAAACTGAGGCACGGAGCAGCACAGAGCCCAAGGGGAAACTGAGGCACGAAGCAGCACGGAGCCCAAGTGCTTCCTCATTGGAAAACCAGAG
>NW_010143156.1:0-337 GCF_000699245.1 Pterocles gutturalis
GGGGGGATTAGCCATAAACTCCAATTTTTTTGGGGGGTGGAGGTAAAATAAAATCCTTCCTCTATTTTTTTCCAGGGGGATATTCCCCCAACTTTCATTTTTTGGGGGTGGCATCCCCACCTCATACTCCCTCGTGACCGAAGTCCGCATCTTCCCCAAATACGCTGCAGCCATGGCGGAGAGATGGACGAAGGGACCCTGGGTGGGGGGGTACATGGTGCTGAGTGTGTCCCCCCTAAAAAACCAAAACCTCCGGCAATGCTGGGAAATGGGGTGGGGGGATCCCTTACCACTTTGCCGAGGAAAACGGTGCTGCCGCACGCCAGGGTGCAGGTCA
>NW_010143156.1:459-724 GCF_000699245.1 Pterocles gutturalis
GTCCAAATTCTAGGAGTCCCCCCCACTACCAGGGGGGAGTTTTGGGGAGTCAGGAAGGTTGGGGTGGAGCTGGCTCACCTCCCGAGTGCGGGGTGATGCTTTGGGAGAAGGCGGCCAGCGCCGTGGGGTACATGGTCCACGAGAGGTACTTGAGCACCAAAATGTCCCCAACCTCTTGGTAAAGCCACCGGTGGGCTGGAGAAGAAGCACCAGGAGGGGAGATACCCCTCTAAAGACCCCCCCCATCCTTGGTGAACCCCCAAAC
>NW_010143157.1:0-312 GCF_000699245.1 Pterocles gutturalis
TGAGGACAGGATTCACGGGGATGTGGTGGCACAGGGATGGGGGACATGGGGACGTGGTGGCATGGGGCTGGGGGACATGATGACACAGGGACACGGTAGCATGGGGCTGGGAGACAGGGGGACGCACGGGTTAGGAGACATGGGGACCTGGTAGCACATGGCTGGGGGACATGGGGACATCAGGACACAGTGGCTCCGGGACAGGATGTGACATTTCTGGGACATGGGGGAACGTGCTGGCACGGGGGAGGTGACAGAGCAAGGCTGGGACCTTGATGTCCCTGCGGAGAGGTGGCCGCGGTGAGGAGGGTG
>NW_010143157.1:373-1657 GCF_000699245.1 Pterocles gutturalis
TCCCCAGTTCTCAGCGCTGGCCCTGAAGTTGGGCCTCCTGTGCTACGGGGGACAGCTGGTGGCCATGGGGACCATCACTGCCGGGGACCTTGTCACCTTCCTCATCTACCAGATGCAGTTCACCGAGGCCCTGGAGGTGAGCCTGAGGGGACACCGTGTCCACAACGTCCTCCCCGCTGTGTCCCCAAGCCCATTCCATGTGTCCCCACGCCCTCACATCCATGTCCCCGTGCCAGTCCCAGTGTGTCCCTGTTGTCACCCGTGTCCTGTGCCCTCCCTGCCATGTCCCTGTGCCCATCTGTCCATGTGCCTGTGTCCTCTCTACCATGTCCCTGTGTCCCCCTGATGTGTCCCCATGGCCTCCCCACCATGTCCCTGTGTCCTCCATGTCCCACACCTCCCCGGCCATGTCCCCATGCCCATTCCCCATGTCCCCATGTTGTCCGGACACATCCCTGTCCTCTGTGTCCCCAATTCCTCCCCTCCATGTCACCATGCCCTGCCATGTCCTCATGCCCTCCCCACTGTGTCCCTGTGTCCCCTGCTGTGTCCCCATATCCTCCCTGTCACATCCCCACGCTGGTTCCACTCTCTCCTTGTGCCCTCCGATGTCCCCCCCACCATGTCCCTGTGTCTCCACACCCTCCCAGCAGTGTCCCCATGCCCATTCGTCCCCACAGCCTCCTGGACACATCCCCATCCCTGTCCTCTGTGTCCCCACACACTCCTGGACGTGTCCCCATGAAAAACATTCCCCATGTCCCCACCCCCTCCTGGCCATGTCCCCTCTGTGTCCCCAGCTCGTGCTCCGCTACTACCCCAACATGACCAAGGCCGTGGGCTCCTCAGAGAAGATATTTGAGTTCCTGGACCAGGAGGAGCAGGTGACACCCACGGGGACGCTGGCGCCCGATGTCCTGCGGGGCCACCTCCAGCTTGAGGATGTCTGGTTCTCCTACCCTGAGCACCAAGAACCCATCCTCAAGGTGGGCATGGGGACAGGGCGGGGGACGTGGGGACACGATTGGGGGACATGGTGGGGAGGGCATGGGGACATGGATGGGGTGGGGAGCGTGTGGGGACAGAAGAACATGGTGGGGACGTGGCAGGTGGACATGGGGACATGGTGGAGGGGGCATGGGGACATGGATGGGGTGGGGAGGACGTAGGGACATGATAAGGGGACAGAGGGACATGGTGGGGACACGGCAGGTGGACATGGGGATGTGGTGAGGACAGCAAGTGGACACAGACATGGTGGGGAGGGCATTGGGACATGCTGAG
>NW_010143158.1:0-273 GCF_000699245.1 Pterocles gutturalis
AGGGTGTTTGGTGGAGGTTTGAGCTCCCAAACCCGGCCCCGCTGGGAGGGCGCGTGGGGGGCGCGTGGGGCGCTGCTGTGGGGTGACGGCGCAGCGGGAGGAGGGGGATGGCGTTAGGGTCCCGTCTGTCCCGGACCCGAGTCATAAACACAAGAAGAAAAACAACTTCAGTGCTGCTCAGACCCAGCGTGAAGCAGTCGTCAGTTCTGTTCGAGGGGGGCTGCTTTGGGGGTGCTCAGGCTGCCTTCTAGGTGTCCCCGGTCACCGCGGCTG
>NW_010143158.1:311-4347 GCF_000699245.1 Pterocles gutturalis
TCCTGGTGACATGGTGACACGGAGCTGTGCAGGTGCCCCAGTGCCGGGTACGGAGTCAGGATGACCGTGAGCGGACCCGCGGTTCCCTTCCCAGCGCACTCGGGCGGTGAGGACATGGGTTCGCTTGAGACCTGACAAAGGGACACCTCTCGAAAGAGGTTTGGGTGCTTTGTTTGTTCGTTTTCCCTTTCGTGCATGCATTTATTTTGATTTTGCCTGGCCAGGTGGTGCATCGGGGCACTCGAACGCTCAGCAGGAGCTGTGAGGCTGGGTCCAGCTGGGGCTCGGAGGCATTGCAGTGAGGTCCTGCTGCTCCCTCTGCGAAAGATTTGCTTGGCAAAAAAATTTCTTACCGCTTGCCAAGAGGAAACCTCACCAGACAAGCATCCGTCTTCCACCAACTTGCGTGGTCTTTTGTGTGTAAATTATAATATTTTAGACCCACATGGCTCTGACTGAAAAACCGCAGAAGGACGTAAGCTGCCCAGGGTAGAGCTTCAGCGCAGAAATCGGGTGGTCTGGTTCTTCACTGGGTGTTTCTCTCTGAGATCCAGGGTCCGAGTCAGGCTCTGCGGGTGACAGGGGTGACCTCGGGGGCAGAGGCACTGCTAGGTGACCTTGCACAAAGTCACCTCAGCCAAGTGTCCGGAGCTCCAGCAGGTGAGAACGATCGGTATTGATGGGCTGCAGCTCTAGAGCTGCCTCCTCAGACACCTCCTTGCTCTGGGTGGGTGGTGGAGGGAGCATCTCGGCACAAACACTGTCCCTCTCGCCTCTCTGTTGGCTGGAACCTCAGGCGGAGTGGGTGCATGAGGTGTCTGAGCCTCAGCAGCGTCTTAGAGCCATCGACAAACCAGAAATAGAACGGTCTCGTACTAGATTATCCACTTAGAGAGGCCTACAGCTGCGTGGCTGCCCTCCCAGCCTGCAGGACCGATTGTAAATCCACTAAAAATAGATCTTTATTTAACACCACTCTTACACGTGCTCCCTGTCAAAATGCTTTTAATTTTCCTCTCTGACGTGCTATCGTATTTTGTATTCCTCTCGATGTTTCTGAGAATCATCGGCAAAAGCACTTTCTGGTGTCGCTGCTCCTCCGGAGCCAACGCTTGGTGGGGTGAGCCTCGGCCGGTTCCTGTGAGCACCCATAGCCACAGGACAGTTCAACGAGTGCTGCCAGAGCCCGGTGTCTAGTGCCTTAATTGGGGCTGATGGAAGCTTCTGTAATTAGGGGCATAGCAACCCTTGGCTCTGTGTTATAAATAGCGGGGAGGAAAACCCTCTTTTTGGGGGGAAAGGAGCAGCTGATGGTGATGATGATGGGAGGCTGCCGTGGCCGGGCAGGGGGAGGCTGGGGAGGGACAAAGGGCCGGGGCCGGCGCTGGAGCTGGGGCTTTGGCGGCTGGAGCTGCAGGATCTCCTCTTCCCCAGTTCCTCCGTGGAGCAGTCTGGATGCTTCATATCGCTGCTGATTGGAAATTGTTCCCCTGCGCGTGGATTCCTTTATGTAAATGCTTGCTCCCGCTCAGGTTTGGGCTGTGTTTTGCTTGCCACGGCTGCCACTGGAGAGCGGTGAAGAATTTCCCTATTTTTCGGCACAGGTGTAATCCATTTTGGGGATCTTGTGCTTGGCTCTGGCATGACGCATGTCCCCTGGTCGGCTGTCCGCTCCCCTGGAGGGACAGGGGTGACAGTTCACAAGGATGGCACAGAAACGGTGTAACCTATGGGGGGTTTGGTTAGCGGAGGGAAAAGTGTGATGGAGCTGTATTAACTTGGAGTTAAAATTGTTTCCTCTTTGAATATCACTTTCTTTGGTCTTTTCTTTGAGCTCCGTGTGTTTTTGTGGTGTTTTGTCTCAGTTACGTTGTTCTCAAGCTCTCGTCCCATCCCAGGTTGGCACCACCCACCGTTGTGATCTTCAAGCATCGGAAAAACACCCGTCGGGTGTCACAAAGTGTAGCTGAAGTGCAGAGCTCCAGCGGGTTGGGTTTGTCCTCCCTTACAGAGGTTAGTGGTGGGATGGAGATGCAAGTGGTGCCCTGCACAACATTTTGGGGTTTTTTTTTGCTCCTGTTGAGCCACCCCAGAAGGCAGGCAGCGGGCTGTGCGTCGCCAGGCTGCTGCGGTGACTCAGTTTGAGACGATGCCGAGAAAAGTGGGACCTTTGGGTTCCTCCGCGGGCTTCTCGCACAAGTCAAACCGAAAGACAGCATCGCGTCACTGACTGCTAAGCGCAGTGAGATGAAATCAGGCCTGTGCGTCGCTGTGGCTGTTACCTTAGGGGAATTCAGCAAAAGGTTCCCGAGTGCGTACCCGTCGCTGCTTTTTGGGGGTGTTTCGGGCCATGTCCTGTTCCCGTCTCTCAGCCTTTTGGCTCGCTCAGACCCAGAGCTCTGAGCTCAGCGTCTCCCGCGTTGCGGGAGCGGCACTGTCGGCTCGGGTGGAAGGCGCTGGCGGCAGCATGTTCAGCAGCTGTGGGGTGATCTGCTCCCAGAGAAACATTGCGGTTTACATCTACTGCAGCTTATTTTGGTTCTTTGTTTCCTGTTTATGTGGGTAATCTTCTTATCCACAGAAATGTCCAGTCCTCTTTTTGAATCCTTAAAGTTCTTGCTTCTAGACATTTTGGAGCAGTAAGTTCCAGAGGCTTTAAAAAGAAAATAAAAAGTAATGAGCTCTTCTTCACATATAAGCGGCAATTCTGTTCTTCGCATAGCCTATGAAAGGATGAGTTGTTACTTATTTTATTGCCTTTTTAATATCTGATTTTACTCATTTTCTTTCAAAGGCGAGCAGTCCAAATCTAGTGTCTCTACCCAGAACTTTTTTCCACATCCCTTGCTGTTTTTCTTTTCTGAAATCTGTCCTCCTCTGACAAGAGTTCTGGCTCCTACCCTGGGACCCTCCTGGAGATGGCGTGCGGGTGAAATGAAGGCAGTAATCCAAGGAAGGTTTGCTGTAGTTGTATGGGAATATTTGTGTTGCCAGAAGAATACTGGATGCTTTCTGGAGAGGTGGGGAGGTGCACGGCAGGGAGAACATTTTACTTCGTTAAAGGTCACTGACCACCGTACGGTGGCAGCGGGTCGGTCCGATGTGTATCGGAGTCTTTCGTGCTGTGGGGTCAGCACCAAATTCTGCTGCTTTTCCTCTCCTTTATGTTTGTGTTTCAGTTCATTAGGGACCAGCCTTTTGTGATGCTTACCACGACTGAATCTCGAGCTAGCCTGAAATTTTTCGCACGCGTCTTTTGTAGATGAATAAAGTTTTAAGAGATGTGTTATTGGATCTGAACCGCGGCTGATGGAGTGGTTCTGTGAATGCAGGAGCAAATTCTGTAATGACACGTTGTCTTTCTGTCTTTTCAGGTGCTGGAAAATTATTCTGATGCTCCTATGACCCCAAAACAGATTCTGCAGGTCATCGAGGCGGAAGGACTGAAGGAAATGAGGTTAGTATTGATGTCTTGTCCAAAACACAGAGAGGGGCGTGGGGGAGGCTGCGTACGAAGGCTTGTGCTGCTTCGTGCAATTCTGCCTCATCTCCAGCCCACTTTTCTTCTTCCTTTTTTCTCTTTCCAGCTTGGTAATTTCAGATGACAGGATAGACATTTATATACAGGTTGTGTTTTTTTGGGGTTTTTCTTCTTCTTTGACAATAACTGGAGTTATTGGATTTTTTTTGATAACACAGAGTCTCCTTCATCCATCTATTGTGAAATGAACACCTGTTGCAGATCAGGCTCCTGCATTCTGTCATACTTACGGCTGGCTGGTATGGTTCTCTCCTGAGTGGCTCCCAGCAGTTTCTGCTGTTGTCAGTCGAGCTTGAGAAGAGGTTAAGTTTTGTCTCCTCCTATGCTTTATTTCTAGAGCAGACGTTACGTTTTAGGAGACTCAAAAAAATCTTCTGTATTTTATGTTGCTATCCTGGCTTCTGCTGAGGTTTTTGAGCCCCGTGATAGCACGGCTCACGCTGTTGTGGCTCTTGCCGTTGTCCGGAGGAGATGCCCGTTGCAGTGGGGGGTTCA
>NW_010143158.1:4378-15815 GCF_000699245.1 Pterocles gutturalis
ACCTGAGAGGGAGCGTCGGAAACAACAGGAGTGGGGAGACTGTTTTCCTTGATTGAGTTCCTGTGAACTTCCATCTGTTTCTGTGACAGTAGAAGAGAAGCACAGAGTGTCTTGCAGATCAAAGAAAGCAGGTAACCGTGATGGTCCCGGTGCCTCGGTTAGTGCTGCGTGGCAAGAAAAAGCAGTTTGGCTGCCGGAGATGGGAAAAGCGGTCTCTTGGCTGCTGCTCCTTGGACGACTTTGGGGGAATCCCGGTGCAGGGACCGTTTCTAGTCCTGCTTCCCCTCACCGTGGTTCTGGGGACTTTTCCACTGCGGGGTTTGCCGTTCCTGAACCTGTATTTTATCCAGCTGCAGAAAGTGAAACAAATTTCTTCTGGGACCTCACAGCTCCAAGTGTTAGCTTGTTTCTGCTCCATATTTGTGCCTGCAGTCAGGAAACAGCTGGGCGGGCTTGAGGAGCGAAGGCTGGTGGTGCACACAGAGGTGTGGTGCGTGGGAGCTTGTTTGGAGGGGACGTGGCCGGCGCGTGTCGCTGTGTCGGTACCAGAGCTGCTGGAACGCCCACCGCCCGCTGGCTGTCCTCGCCGAGGGGATCCTCACTGGTGTGGGCACAGGCGGGGTGTCACGGCTCTGAGCAGGGCTCGGACAGGCTCTGACTGAGGACGTTCGTATAGCTTTGCTTTAATGGGATGCTCTGCGCCTTTCCGAGGTCAGTCCTTTTCCCTAGCAGACAGCTGATGAGCTGCGTGCAGGGCTGTCCCCTGCTCTGGGTAGCAGCAGGTCTGTTTCACACCCATAAATTCTCTCGGTGCTCTCCCAGTTTTTGACAAGAGACCTGTCACAGTGCGTAACTAGAGAGCAGACTTTGGGGCATGTGTCCAGTGCAATCCCACAGAGCTAGATCGCTCCTGTAAAGGTCGGTGGTGTTCCCTCGGGATATCTGCTTTTCCTTCCCCGGTCATTAATTCTCTGCTTTAAGAAAAGACAATTTTCTTCAGAGTGTAATTGTTCAAAGAATAAAGGCAGCGATCCTGCCCAGCTAAATATGCCGCCGACTTTGGTGCTTTTATAGAAACCCTTCCTGAAACTCCATTTCCTGAAGGAAACAGCTTGGGGCTGGAGATGTTGTTCCCGGTGGATCAATCCTGAGCCAGGGTTCCCAGCTCTGGGGGGGCACTGGGCTGACTGGTCCTGCCTGACTGGTGCTGGAGCCAGGACACTCGCACCCAGCACCATTCCTGGGTTCTGGCTCCTAGCAGAGTTTTAATTTTTTTTTTTTTTTCAATTTGGGGAAGACAATTTCTGTAGCTGCCCTGCAAAGGTGTGCTCTGTGGCGGGCAGCGTGCGGGCAGCGCTCTGTTCGACCCCGATGGGAGAACGCTGGCTGACAGGACGGAAGGATGGAAATTTTTTTCATAGTCTCTAAAAGCAGTGTAGGCTAATTTTGTCTGTTGCCAAGGCTCGTGAAGAAATGTCCAAAAACCAAACGCATTCAGGGTAGAAACAGAAATTGTTCAAAGTTTTCGATTTGAGAATTATTTTCTTTGAAATATTTTGTCTCAGTCCAGTTTTCAGTTTCACTTTTAATAATAACGAAATCGATACTGCTTTAATGTCTCTTCCAGGTGACTTTCTGCCTGTACGTGTGTCACTTATTGGAAAATACGAGATTATGTGGCACAGAAGTTCCACTGGTGCGAGCGTAGGATGGTTGCTTTAACCAGGGAGTTGACAAATGAGTGCATCAGACCTTTTCTGTGTACCTCTGCGAGGGCAGCTCTGGCTGTGGCATGTCAGGGAGGACATTCTAGAAACACGTCTGTGTACGATTTGTCCTGGTTTTGTTTACATCTTTCTGCTGCTGAATAAATCTGGGGTTTCTGTAAAATCAGCCCAACTCTGAAAGCTTCAAGCAGAGGAAGGGGGGAAACGGGTCATAAGATTTAGGAACGTCTAAAACCAGCTGAGAGTAGCTTCAGAATTGGTGTGACGCTTCCTGTTTTCTGCCGATTGCTTTGCCGTCATGTGTCGAGGCTGATGTACAGGTCACAAAGGAAAAGAGTAATTCAGCTCTGTCCCTTGAAGGGAATGACATTGTCCCGTCCCCCTCGCTCAGCTCGGTGATGCCTGTTCACCGAGCTTTCAGGCTGCGTTCCTGATCCGGCTGTTTGTTAAAGCTCCCCATTTCTCTGCCGTTGTGTGTTGCAGCGGCACGTCCCCACTGGCCTGCCTCAACGCCATGCTCCACTCCAACTCCCGGGGAGGCGACGGACTCTTCTACAAGCTGCCCGGGCGCATCAGCCTCTTCACGCTCAAGGTAAACACCAGGTTCCTGCTCTCGGCTGCGGGCTGGGGCGCGAGTGCTGCTCGTGATGCGTCGCTGAGTGCTGGGCTGTCGCCGAGCATCAGAGGAGCTGAACGTGCTGCCTGCGAGGTCGGCGCGTGCAGGAGTGTCTGGAATTCATTATTTCTTTAGAGCTTGTGCCTTTCAGCTCTGTTCAGTCATAAATGATAAATTTCTTTTAAAACCCCCTGTTTCTTGAATTGCACAAGCCAGAGAAATCCTCTTTTTCCAGTACTTGGTGCCCAGCTTGGGTGGCTGCTTATCCAAACAGCCCCGTTCACCCCTTTTCCTGCAGCTGGAGGGGAACACAGCCAAGCAGTAAATTAAATTGGTCCGAGAGCTTGTAGCTACAAGTGAAATCTTGACAGGAACATGTATATTCATTCATCTGGTTGGTTGTGTTGTGTTCCAAAGCATTCTCTGTATATTTAGCATCACCATTTTCCCCAGATCTTGAGGTCTGTCTGGAACATTTTTTATTTTTATTGTCCCAGTGATCTTAAAGATGTTTCTGCTCTTGGGCTTTTCTTTTGCCTTGTTCTGCACTGTTGGATTTTCTGATAACTATCAGCTTGATAGACAACAGCTATCTCAGCTAGTTCCTTTGCATCTTTTTTTCTGCTGTCAGAAAATTGTGTTGAGTTGCCATATTTTGCTGAAAATAGATGGCATTGCAATGGGTTTGATTATACGAGTAGTATATACATCTCTTAAGCTTACTATCTTAGTGTTTGGCTGCTCTGATGCTACCTGTTCTTTCATGGTAAGAACGAGATACTGCTCTTAACAGAAACTGCTTGCTTGCGGAAAATTGCGATGAATTATTGACCTTATGTGTTTTGGATATGTTTGAGTTGCTCGTCTAGGAGGTGTCTATGAGCTGTGCGAGTAGTTTAGATGACTTCTGTTCCACTATGAACCCAAATATACTTTAAAATATCTTTCTGCACAAGGGTTAAAACAGGGAAGATTAAAAAAAAATTAAGCTTAAAAACTAAATGCACTGAAGCGTCTGTTCCCATCGGTTTGAGTCGCGGTGGCTGGGAGGGAGGACTGTAGCCGTCCCGGTTCTGTTTGCCCACAGAAGGATGCCCTGCAGTGGTCTCGGAATCTGTCTGTGCCCGAAGGGGAGGAGCTGGAGGATACCGCAGACGCCGAAAGTTGCGAGTCCAATGAAGCAAGCACTGTGAGTGGTGATAATGATGGTAAGTGTCTGATAATGTTAATCTGGAGCTATAGGATCTGCTTCTGGGTCTGACAGAGTGCCTGTCTCTTCCAGTGTCCCTTGATGAAACCTCCTCTAATGCCTCGTGTTCCACGGAATCGCAGAGCAAGGGACCCGCTGCTGCCAGGGAGAGCTACCGAACCACCTCCCAGGTAGGGAACAGTGGGACTAACGGGAAGCACGAAGCCTCTGGGCGGGAGCTTCTGTCGCTGCGGGACAGCCGGGTTAGCGTGATGGCGAGTAGTTGTGCCGTGTCCCTTGGAGAGAGTGGCAGGGCTGTCTCCTTGGGTGGGGGGCTTGCAGCGTGGGGAGGGATCGTGTGCAGGAAGGGGATTTTGAATTCTCTGCTAGTCATAAATACAATGACACCTGAAGATTTACCCAGGAGCTAGGCAGCTCTTTGAGGAACATGCTGCTGAGGAGATTATTTTACCCCTCCATGATGTCTGTGTTCCTTTGCTTTGTTTTCGGTTTCTTTCTGGACTGCAGACAGCCAAACAGAAGAAGAAGACGGGTGTAATGCTGCCACGCGTCGTCCTAACACCGCTGAAAGTCAACGGGGCACACATGGAGTCTGCCTCCGGTGAGTGTTGCTTTCGTTGTGGTGGTTTCCTAACGACTGCACAGACAGCTTTTAATCAGTGCTCCCATTATCTGTGAGTTCGAGGATTTGTTTAACACTTGGTGAGGATGCAGGTGACTGTAAATGACACAGACTGTGTATGGGCAACTCCATCAGAATAGTTTGTAACTGGGCAATACCCTGTAACGGTGGATCTGTTATTGGCAGGTAATTCTCACATGTTAAACCACTCTCCAAGTGGGGCTTCTGCTGTTCTTTGCATGTTTTGATGAAATTGTTTTGCTTTCAGGCTTCACAGGGAGGCACGCGGATGGGGAGAGCAGCAGCACGTCCAGCAGCAGCAGCAGCTCCCTGGCCCTGTGCAAAGCCACCTTGCGCAGCAGAACAGAAATAAACAGGGATCCTCCGCAGCTCCTGAGAGGTATCCGAAAGCCCACAGCTGGTACGTGCTGCTGATTAAAGTTAGAAGAATAATTGGCCATAAAAGCAGGCAATGCTGAAGTCTGTGTATATCTGAGAAAATGCCAAAGTTCCCTTCCTTCAGAAGGCACATGACCACCTCGAGGCTCGCAAGCTGGACCTTCCTCCCCAAACATTAGTGAGACAGTTTAAAAAATTTGCCTAATCCAAAGATCAGCATCGAGAATGGTACCCAAATGTGACAGAAATGTGACCTCATATCAAAACTCCAGATGTGTGTCTATGAATTAGTGTGATCGAGAGTCTTTCTTCATACTTGAACACAATAGTTTTTTTCTCATGTCTTGCTCCTTTTGCTGTAGTAGTTGGGCATGAATGTCTTGCCCACAATGCTGAAATACTTTTATACAACGTTTATTTAATTTGCCTGTCCTTAAACTGCAGGGCAAATGAAGCGAAACAGGGGTGAGGATATTGACTTCGAAACGCCGGGCTCCATTCTTGTCAACACAAACCTGCGAGCTCTGATCAACTCCAGAACCTTCAACGCGCTCCCGTCGCACTTCCAGCAGCAGCTTCTCTACCTCCTTCCCGAAGTCGATAGGCAGGTAGGAGGGTGCAGCGCTGGGCTGTTTCCCAGCCACCGCGTTGCCCCTTGGTTGTGGAACGGTGGAGCAAAGGTTTCCTGTGTGTCCCGCTAGGTTGGGGCTGACGGGCTGATGCGTCTCAGCGGCAGCGCTCTGAATAACGAGTTCTTCACCCATGCTGCGCAGAGCTGGAGAGAGCGACTGGCTGATGGTGAGTAGGTTTGCTTTCCTGGGTGACTGGAGAATGGGTCCTCATTTTTGGGGATTTTTTTGTTTTTCTTTTGTGGTTAATGAACAGGAATTTAGTCCAGCTTTCCAGTGTATCTGGCTATATTTGCTCCAGCTTTTTTTTTTTTTAAATCAAGGATGTGTTTCCCTTTGGTGCCATGAGACCTTCAGAACGAGGTGGTGGAGGTATAAAGTAGTGCCAGACTTATCTGTCCTTAAATGGTGACCTGTGTCTGGTAAAACACAATTTTTTTCCAGACCTGAGGCTGCGTGACCATTGCCCTTAAGGAGCCGCAGGCAGCGTGTGGACCCATAGTAGGGTGGGGAGCAGGGCGATAACAGAAAATCTGTCCTTCGTATTGATAGCTGCTGTACTGTAAAAACACAAAAGGTTGCATTTGCAGAACCAGTTTTGTTTGGAACTGAATTTCAGTCTCTTGCTTCCACGTAGGTGAATTCACCCATGAGATGCAAGTTCGAATTCGGCAGGAGATGGAAAAGGAAAAGAGAGTGGAGCAGTGGAAAGAGAAGTTCTTTGAGGACTACTATGGACAAAAGTGAGAAATTTTACCTCATCTGTCCTGTTTCATCTATGTTTATGCAGGTGGCAGAGTGGGCTTCTGCTTGTGGACACCTGAGAGGGTGCGGCACAAACTCCTTGAACAGTGCAGCTTGTGGGGTGAATCCTTCAGTGCTGCTCCAGGGAGAGCCTCGGTGGAGGTGCTGGGTCCCAGCAGAATTTTGTAGCCAGTCTATTTTGTTTCTAAGACAAGTTAATGTTACTTGTTTTCCTTCTGAAATCTTTACATTTTCTTATTTTTCTCATTCCCTGCGACAGGCAGGTGGGATAGCGAGTGTACAGGTTGTCTCGTTGCAGCCTGACTTCACGAGGTTTTGATGAGTCTCTGCCTTGTGTCTGTGTGTTACTGGGTGGAGTGGTGACAGCACAGCCATGAGAGGAAATGCTTACATTAGGATGGGCTTTAGCTTTTAGCTAGTTTTTATGTTTGCCTCATAGGTTGGGCTTGACCCAAGAAGAATCCCAGGAGCAGAATTTGGTGCAAGAAGATGCTGAGAACAGGACAAGACTGTCAGTTAAGGGAGAAGCGAGGCTGCCGCGCGGTCCTGCGACACGGCAGAGAGATGGGCGCTTCAAGAAACGCTCCCGGGCCGACCTGCGGTGCAGAGCCAGGAGAAGCCTGTACAAATTGCGTGAACCTGAGCAAACGGAGACTTCCAAAGAGACCGCTTCTGCGGGACCAGAGTCCTCTCTTCATAAAGAGACCAAGCCTGAGATAGACCTGAAGAAAGAGGAGCTGACAAGCCCTTCGGCTGCAGCACTGAAGGCAGAGGGTTCAGAATTGCACCTCTCTCCAGAGACTTCCAAATTACACAGTAAATCAGAAGATCCGTCGTTGGCAGCTGCAAACAGAATTCCCAGTTTGCCCCAGGAGAACTCCGCTCGGGAGTCCAAGGACCAGAAGAGGAAATGCTTTGAGGAGACTGCCTCTGCCTCCTTCCCCGAAAAGAAGCCCCGGCTTGAAGATCGTCAGTCCTTTCGTAACACAATTGAAAGTGTTCACCCAGAAAAGCCACAGCCTACTAAAGAGGAGCCAAAAGTCCCACCCATCCGGGTAGGAGGGAGAATTCTAGCTGCTTGGTATCTCGGGGCTGTCATGCTCAGTAGCATCAAAACATTATTAAAATGTCAAGTGTTGTCATGTTAAGAGCAGAAGTGGCAGGGTTTCATTGGTGGAACTGGCTAAGTACCTCTGATTACCACCGTTTACTCTCATATTTAGACAAGCGAAGAATGGAAAATCGTTCCAAGGTCTTTGCACAAGAGCGCAGGGTAACCTTGACTTACTCTGTTCCTTTGCATTTCTGTGGATACAGAAATCACTTTTCCTGAAACTAGCTCCTGTTGCAAAAAAGGCCTTCCAATCGTATTTGTGATTCTGTGTCGTTCCTCAGTCCCTTTCCTTTTGGGCAGAATCTTTGCATTCCTCCTGACTTTTCCCGTTTCAACTAGAGGTATCCATCCTGTTAGCTTCAGGGTGGTCATCCTGATGGAAAGGAGACCAGTGAAGATCTGAATGCAGATCCCTTATTTCATATTTGTCTGTGGGCTCTGGTAAAACACTGTTGATATTGACTGAGCTTTACCTATCCCATGACCCAGCACATAGGCAGAGGTTACGGGGCAGACGCTCCTTCTCTGCCAGAATTAGTTTACAAGCTGGAATTTTAATTTTTTGTTGAATTCTTGTGATAAGGATTGTGATGAGCAGATGCTAATAAAATGCATTTTGCTGCCTGAAAACCGTCGAGTGTTAGAACTAATGGCTTTTCCCTTTCTTTCAGATTCAACTTTCACGTATTAAACCACCCTGGGTGGTTAAGGGTCAGCCCGCTTACCAGATATGCCCCCGGATCATCCCCAGCACGGAGCCCTCCAGCCCCCGGGGCAGGACCGGTGCCCGGACCCTCGCAGACATTAAAGCCCGTGCTCTGCAGGCACGAGCCCAGCGAGAAGCTGCTGCTACAGCCGCCATCGGAGGTGGGGGCGGCCCGGGTGGAGGGAGAAGCGCTGACGAAGGAGGCGGCAGAGGAGAATCCAGCAGCCGTACCGAGCACAGGAGATCCAAGAGAACTCACGGAAAGCGTTCGTCAGATCTACAACGAACACAATTACTGCCGTCTCTCCATCTGAACGGAGGAAAGGCTGAGGGGGCTGCTCAGGAGGCTGACCCCAATTCCTTCCTCTCCTCAAGACAAGACCCCTTTCCTTCAAAGAGCGAGGGAAGCGGTGGTCTGGAACACCCTGTGGGCACTGGCTCCGGGGAGGCTCAGCCTGGTGATGGGTCACCGCCAAGGCAGCTCTGCGGTGCTGGGACTGGGTCGTCCTTAGACAGTGCAACCTCTGAGAGGCAGGAGGAGAGCCCCGAGCAGCTCCTCTGTGACCCAAGGACCGAAACCCCACCTTGTGTTGCATCGCAGGAGAGGCAGAGCACAAAGCTGAAACGTGCAGTTCCTCCCGTGAACGGTCTGTCGTGTTCTCAGGCGCAGGGAGCTGCGGTCAGTCTGGCGGGAGATGGGGTCGTGGCAGACCTCGGAGATGTTGGTGCTCCCGCCGTGCAGCTGGATTATCCTTCTGATGTAAAGGAAAACTCCTCCAGTTGTCCTCTTCTGCCAGAATTGTCACCAGGTGGTAAAGAATGCCGGGAGCCAGAAATGGTGGCTAGGTTTAGATTTAATGGCTCTGAAACATTTGCGGAAAAATGCGGCGCTGACAGCGACAACCCCAAAACAGTGACTGCTGGCGGGGAGAAGGCGGCAGTCCCTGCGCACTGTGACTTCCCACGCCTGCAGGCAAGGAAGGAGAGCGATGGCAGACGAGGGGACGAGGAACGGAATGCAGAGCCTTTGAAACCCTCTTTACACCATGACTTTATTTCTCAGAATAGGATAGATACCTCTGAAAAACTTCTGCAGCCGAGGGAGGGGTGCCCCAGAACAGACCCAGAAAATGCACGTCAGCCGCTGAGAGAGACTCCAGAGCTCCAGACAAACGGAGATGATGAAATACAGAGTACGCACAGCGAAACGACAGATACAGCTTCAGACTGTGAAGGTGACGTGGCGGATGGGAACGCAGAGATGGATCTGTGCTTCGGGAGTGCCAGCTGCAGGGAGGGGGCTGGCAGAGACTCCTCCTGTCACAGCAGCACCGAGAGAGGCGATAGGATTAGACCAAAACCATCCGTGGAAGCCGAGAGCCTGGCCTATGCTGGGGACTTCCCTGCAGTCACAGCGATGAGCGCTGCACCCCCAGCTCGCCGATGGGGACCCTGCGCACCACCGCCCCAGAAACCCGAGCGGCCGGCGGGTTCTGCTCGGCCCCTGTCCTCTGTTGAAACCAACAACCCCTTGGTGATGCGGCTGCTTAAGGGGCACCTGCCCCAACCTGCCCCTGGAAGAAGTTCTCCCGGTACCTCATGCCAGCATCAAGCTGGAGATCACGCAGCCGCCTCCGGCCAAGCAGCCCGAAAGCCTCCCCCTGCAGATGGAGAGAGGTGGCGGTTGCTGTGTCGGTGAAGAATCTTCTCCAGATGTAGGAATAAAGAGGAGTGCCCTGAGCAGGAGCGATGACTTCCACTCGATGAGATCGTCCGTAGATCCCCAGGAGAAGAAGCACGGGTCAGGGACAGCGTTGCCTAGAGCAGAGGATGCGGAGGATCAGTCTGTTCCAGAAAAACATTCCAAAGTTGGCTCAACTTTAAGCTGCCCAGACCAGCTGGCAAATGTGTCAGGTGCCTCTCAGAAGCCTGAAGATGGGGGCCCGCAGGAAAGAACATTTTCTTCCTGCAGCTTTGAGGAGCAAAAGGAGTTGCCCAAGGTCCATCGGGTGCCACAGCACAACCCAGCGACAAGTGTCATCACAGATAAAAGCCTGGAGAAGCTGAACGCCTCTATGGAGCCTCGGTTTTTATCTCCAGCTGTAACTTCTCTCGGTCCAAATCAGACAGGGGGTACCTCAGTCAATAAAAATTATGTTGGAGTTCAAGGCAAAAAACTCTTTGGTTCTGGTTTTCCTTCCAACCCCAGTGTTCGACTCCATCACTCCAGGGCTTTGGATCAAGCTCCAGCCATGGGAACCTTGTCCCCCAGCAAACAGATTCCTCTGCACAAGAGCTGCGTGGCAGGAGAAGGAATGCCAGCTGCAAGGGAAGAGTGGACTTCAAAGCAGCACGCCGACACCCTGGGAGGAATCAAAAACGAGAACGTGCTGGCGTGTGGCAGCCCAGCCAAGAGTAACGCCGAGAACCGGAGGGATGCGGCACAAAACCCCGTGGAGCTGACGGAGCGTTTGCAAAGTGTTCCGCTGGTGATGGACTTGCCATTTTTCAGGTTTTCAAGGGAAGCAGGAAAAGGACACAATCACCCTTTGGAGCCTTCTTCCATCCCCTCCCAGCTCAATATCAAGCAAGCGTTTTATGGGAAGCTTTCTAAGCTGCAGCTTAATTCCACCAGCTTTAATTATTCATCCAACACTCCAGCTTTTCCCAGAAGTCTTGCTGGAAGCATGATGCAGCTAACCCACAAAGCGAACTTTGCTGCAAACCGTAACACGTCCCTTTCCGTGCAGATGTTCGCTGATAGCAGCAGCGTTGATGAGATCTCGTTCAAGTGCTCGTGCAGCCTGAAAGCCATGATCATGTGTAAGGGCTGCGGGGCGTTCTGCCACGACGACTGTATAGGACCCTCCAAGCTTTGTGTATTGTGCCTTGTGGTGAGATAATAAATTATGGCCATGGGACAGGGTGTATAGTCGGTGTGTGTATTTTGATAACGACTGATCCTGAAGCCTGTACACAAAATACTGTTCTGTTTGTGGTAGAAATGCTGTTACACTTTGGTTTGGTGAGGAAAGTTGACTTGCCTTCCCACTCCGATCCACCGTGCAAACCCCTTTCTTGCTCACGGTTACACTCCGCTCTCCTGGGCTGCACCCCACTGGAGCGATCCTTCTGCTTCGTGCTGTCCTGGAAATACCGACTGTGCTCTGGTGCGTGCACTGAGGCTGGCGCCGGCGTGAGAGGCAGTTTGCTGTGGCAATCCGTGGACCCTCCGTCGAGGAAATCTTTCCATCCAAAGGAACTGGAGCAGGGCGTTTTCTCCTTCAGGGCTGCGCTCGGTGAGCCCCTACAGTCTTCCACTCTCCCCTTGGGCCGTCTCCATCCCTGTGTGCGGGGGAAGCACGGCCGCGAGCCGGGAGCCGTTCTGCAGCTGCGGATCTGGACGGTGGCTGGGCGCTGCCGCGGGACGCGGTGCCCGGTGAAGCAGCGCCGTGCACGGCTCACCCTGCGCTGGAGGGAGCCGGCCTGGGGGCTGCATGAAGAAGAGAAAATACAAAAGTGGCAGGGGCCGGGCCAAAGCCTTTGGCAGGGCTGCAGGGGGGGGGACGGCCCGGGACAGGGCGTATGGCCTGGAACTGTGCCTGGCGGAGCTTGGGGACAGCGCTCTGACTGTCCCTTGGGCTGGCTT
>NW_010143158.1:15861-16720 GCF_000699245.1 Pterocles gutturalis
ACAACCTCTGACCACGTGCAAGCGTCTAGCTGTGCATCTGTGTGATGATCATCTAACAGTTCAAGCAGTGTTTTTTCCTTTTTTTATATTTTCATTCTTGGATGTATAAAGTGAATTATTTGGCTCCTGTAAGTACCCTCTCAGCCTCTGTTGGATCATGTATTTATATGTTGTACACAGTACTGGCCAACTCTGTAAATGGATGTAATGTACATATAACATAAAGGGTTCTCTTTTTTTTTTTTCTCCTTTGGATTTCCGGGCTCTGCAGCAGTATTTGCATTAAAGCGGTGTTAGTTACTAAGCAGCAGCTGTAGTCAGAGCCCCTGTGTTCTGTCTTACCCCATGTGAGGTGTCTTGGTGCTGACAGCCTCCCAGCCTCCCCTGTGCGGGAGGACGGTGATGTGCGGACCCGGGATGCGCTGATGGGATTTGTGGGGCCGAGTGGCCCTCCCTGGTCCCTCCCGGGAGCCATTGCCGGTCGCTGCTGGATCTGGAGCGCGGCTGTAGCTGTGCCGCAGGGTGAGCATCCCTGTGCAGCCGCGTACTGAGAGCAAACCGCGACCCTCTTCCTCTTTGGAGCAGTTACTCACCTGGAGAGAACTGCTCCAGCGCGGGGAGAAGTCGGCTGGTTTATTCAAGCAGGCGGCAGTGAGAACTGTAGGGGGTTTATTTTTATTTTTTCTTCTTGCCCCTTTTCTAGCTCTATCCTACCTCCCTTGACCGTGCACTTCTGTTTCTAATGGTGCAAGTCCCTGTTTGAGATGCAAGCCTGAGGGATGCAGCAGGTTTAGTCTCTGCAGCGGTTTATCCTCGGTGCCTCCGCCAGCCCGCAGGAGAGCCCAACGCCGGCGTGCAA
>NW_010143159.1:0-302 GCF_000699245.1 Pterocles gutturalis
CTCGTGGTGGCTGCGCTGCTGAGGTCGGGG
This sequence comes from Pterocles gutturalis, assembly GCF_000699245.1. Classification (NCBI taxonomy): domain Eukaryota; kingdom Metazoa; phylum Chordata; class Aves; order Pterocliformes; family Pteroclidae; genus Pterocles; species Pterocles gutturalis. Next base: position 31 of record NW_010143159.1, read on the forward strand.
TGATGGGTTAGGGTGCAGATGGACTGGGCGAGGATTTTGGAAGAGGGGGGCTTGCTGGGAAGTGTGGGATGACTGGTCCTCCCTTGCCACAGGCTTCTGTGTTCTGCTCGAGCAAGACCCACCCCGGGCTGTCCCACTCCAGCGGCACAGACATCCCTGTGCGAGGCCGAGCTTGTCACCGGCCAGCACGGCAATGCCAGCCTGGCCGAGCAGAGCCCGGTTCCACAGGGAGCTTGTGGGGAGGGTGTCAGGGTTGCAACCCGGTCCCTGCT
>NW_010143160.1:0-8804 GCF_000699245.1 Pterocles gutturalis
CCAGGTCCGTGTGGATTTCATGTCTGCTAAAGGCTTTATAGACTTTTCTGGTCTGTGTTTTCCCTAGGAAGAATGGAAATGTGCTATTGCCAGCTTGAAAATGTATAAATGTATAAATATATATCCATACATGCAGGCATGCATACTGGAAAATCGCCTTTTCTCACTGCCCTAGGAGATATTGTAATTAAATTCACATTGCTACCACTCTGCAAATACACTGTGGTAATTCTTTGGACCTCTTCAAACACCACTTTAAAGAGTTTGTTCTTCAGAGTCATGTTGCTAAGGTTTTTTCGACACATACAGTTTGTAGATTTCTTTCATTACTTGTGTACCTGTGAATGTTTTGCTTTTAAATGGGATAGATCATAATAGATAGGTTTAAAGGATGTCTTGTATGCAGATGATTTGGTGGTTAGCCAGTCAACTTAATCTTTCCCAGAATTCAGCTGTGGATTGTATATATACGGCATATTGGGAATTCATTTTTCCTTTGGATGTTTGTAGACACACTTTGAAGTCAATACATCTCAAATTACTATGGATTTTAAAACACTTGATGGATTTCCTAGATGACTTGAAGCTACCTGAGACCAGTTTCTTACTAAAAAAACCTTGAAGTTTATAAGTAGCAACAGAAGATTATTTCAAGCACTGCTGTGTTTTGATACGAACTTTTATTATTTTATAGCAGAGTTATTTATTTGTTTGACAGATACGGATTTTTTCCATGTGGACTTTAGGCTTACAAGCCAATAACTAATTTTTTCTACATCTATAGGTAAATTGAGCTGCTACCTAAAACTGGTCATACTGAACAATACATTCTGAAATGGAGAAGTTACCTTAAATCCCCATGACATCTGAGAGTCAACCTTTTCTTCATGTAAAGCTGATGCAGAAAGAGAAGAGCATGACCAAAACCTATAATGAATCCAATGAGAATTTTAAAACATGTTTGGTAATCAAAGCCTTTCAGCTCTATATGTTTTTAACCTACTCCTGTGTTGGAAATATGATGGAGTTCAAGTTTGTCTGACTTATCTTAGGTCTCAAGTGATGTCCAGACAAAGGAGGTGGGGAAAATTAGAAGATGTTACAGGTTTTCCAGAGTGCAAAGTCTCCTGCTGTCTCAGAAATGACATATGGATAGTTAGGGATGAAACCCTCCAAATTGGTGGGACTCTTAATGTTGGATACCAGCCATAGATACTGAAAAGGCCATCTTTCTTTTGCTTACACCTTTGCAAAACTTTGTTAGCTTGCCAGCTCATAAAACCATGTTGAAATTAAATAGTTGTGTATTTGCACAGCTAAGGAAACTCTCCAGTCATCCACAACACGATCTCTTTTCCAGTGGAATTAACAGCATGCAGAAGGAAACAAAACAAATTCTGTCTTTACTAAATTATGCAGCACTTTTTTGACGTGCTTTATGCTGGTTTATTAGCCAAAATTGTATATACAGTGACTGTTCCTGGCATTCTGCTGATCGTTGCTGCACATCTCATCACACAACTCTCTTGAAGGAGAAAAAAAAAAAAAAAGAAAAAAAAAAAAAAAGTGCAGTTGTGTTGAGACCAAGCTGCATTTTCATAATTATCTGCAGAAACTTTCCAGGCTTGTCTTCATCTTACTTGCAGTGACTTGCTGCTTTCTTTCCTGCAGAAACATAGCTACTGCATCAGAGGAGCTTCCCTTACCAGTGCAAATTCACACCAGCTAAGAAGCTACCTATTAATCTGTCTTCTCTCTGTCCCTTTCATAGTTGAAGTAAATTTATTTTTTTCAGGAAATTGTGATTTCACTTTCAGTTTAAAAGAATTGTTTCCCAGACCTGGCAACTGCATAATTTGCAATAATCTGGGCATTCTAAATGATGGAAACAGGACTCACTGCTGGGACCAGCTTTAAGGTCTTTATAATACCTTCTCTCTGTTGATACTGTGGTATGAACTATAAGACACTGCGGCATTGTGAAGCGACTGAGCAACCTAGAATTTTAACAAATTACAATAATTGTAATACAACTCAAAAAATTAGCAATGCATATTTCAAGGTTCTGGTACCCAGAATATGGATAACTTCTAGTGCAGTAAAACGTTATAATGATTATTGCAAAATCCTAGTAACTTGTACATCCAAGAAATGACTCTTTGAAAGGTGGATGGTCTTTGTCATCATTATTTTGCCACACTGCAAGGTTTTATTTCCTAATCTGGAGAGTACAAAATTAGAAAAATAATAAATAGTTTAGCTGAACATAAAGCTTTCAAAAGACTGCTATCTGCAAATCAGGGCTAGGTACTTTTCTAAGGTAACTTTTAGTCTAAATCAAGTGATTGGCCAAATCACAGAAGAAAATGGGTAAACTTGAGCGGTTTTGTTCCATAAGGTGGCTAAATCACAGGATAACTTACTGGTATTTAGCACATGAATTTGTGAATACATATGACCATTAAAAACTTTAAAGACCAAATGTGGCCATTCTTAAAAGATGGTTACTATTTAGCATCACTAATCAATTTTCAAACAGGACTAGAAGGGAAAAAAAAAGGAAATTCAGTTGGAATAGTTGCTCTTTGGGGTGGCTTAAGAGTTCCTCTACTTAACCATTCACCAAAGTGGTGGTGCTCTATGCTTTGCTTTCATGAAGTGCTGTTTAAAATCTGAGTTACAGCTGTTTGCTCAGTTCATTTCTCAGCAGTGATTATTTTCATTTTCTTTTTATTTTTCCCACTGGTATCTAAAATTCTTCTGTCATTTGTGCATGAGCCTAGATGATGCAGTCTCTGAAGCTGTCCCGGTATGCAACTGAAAGTAGGAGAAGAAAATAATTTGGTACATTTACCGTGTGCAATGGCTTGCACATAGATAATGTATTAAATAACTTTGCTAGAGCTCAATCAATTTGATATCTCATTGGCTTCCAAAAATGGTTTAAGCTACTTAGCTTCTCCTGCCAATTTTCTTGGGACTATAATAGCATTATATTTTTAATGTTTTTTTTTTAATTCTGTAGTTATGTAGAAGAATCTAGTACAGATGCTAAAAACATTTGAGAAGATGTAAGATGTACTGGAGGAGGGAAGGGATTAGAGAAATTTTAAGTTTCCTTCACCCTCCTTTAGCAGCATCTGAGATACCATCCACCCATAAAGTTAATGCCAGACAAAAGAAAAAGAGGAGCAGGAGAGAGGAGAGGAGAAAGGAAATGTACCATTATTTGTTATTCAAGTGTCTAAGAATGTATGTCTAGCCTGTACAATACGCTGCCGCTTAGGAATTCCCAAACTACTTGCAAGTTAGTGGTCCGTGTAGATGGGGCCAGCGAGGCGCGTTGGCTTGAACTGCAATACCTCAGTTAGGATGGCACTGTTCCCACCTTAATCTGTCTGGCTCTGAAGCCAGCTAATTCAGCGCTAACTCAGGTATTTCTGCACAGTGCTGCATTGCACAGTGAACGCCGTTGTGGCTGTACGTGCAATGCCGTGTGACTGACAGTTACACCAAGTTCTGCCAAGGAGGACCAAAGTAATTTAATTTCCTTCGATTATAATCCATTTAGATGTAACATATAGCAGAAGTAGCTTTAAAAAGAATGAACAAAACATTTTAGATAAGCAGGGTTTCTTAAAGGCCACAGGACATTTTTTACATACTAGCACAAAAATTGGAAGTTCACAGATTTTTTTAAACATTCTTAAACTGTGATATCTTGTATCTACTGAAATAACATGTTCCCCTCCCACCCCCCTTAAAATCCCATTAAAACCCGTTCTTCAGCAAAATCTTCATGGCTACAGACCCAATTTGTTAATATTTCTTGGGTTTGGATCAGACTAATCAATAGAATGAATCTCTGTGCATGTTAATTAAGCCTGATTCTCAAACCAGATGCAAAACACTAAATCTAAGTGAGTAGCAGTTCTGTCCCAAACCAAGATAGTAAGTTGTGTTTCAAACTGCCAAGAGGAGCATTTTGACAACTTTAAAGCTTTACTACGAAAACACATTCAAGGCAACAAGGTAATTGAAAACAACTGCTGTTAGAAAATTCATCTTTCTGGGTAAAAATATCAGTTCACCAGAATTCAAAACTGAGTCAAATTTCTAGCCATTTGTCTCTCTGTCCTCTCAAGGGGGAGCACCAAGTGCACAGCAATATTCTCTGAAGACACATGCCCAGCTCTAAGCCCAGGTAGCCTCTGCTGGAGGAGAATAAGTTCTATCTTTGGGTGAGCACAAGCATCTGTATACCTTTACTTGATTTGCCTGAATGAGAACTTAAATCCTGGCTACTGGTGTTTATCAAATACCATGTAGCAAATTTACGAGAGTAGAAGTATTAAGAGTAATCTTATTCTTTCACGGTGTTCCCCTACTTTCCATGTGTACCAGAGATGGTGACTGGACCTCATTTGGATGCTAGGGTCGCTGTATATTACAGATACCATCAGTATTTCTGTAAGCCCTGCCACTGTACCCTGAATGAAAGATGCACTGCACGTTTCCTTTTTGCTGTGACCTTCGTGATTGTCTAACCCTATTTTGTGCTCATATATTTTATCAAAATCTTTGCAGTCTGGAATTTTCTATAGACTTTTGGACAGCAAGTTTTTTCAGGAATGTCATGAGGTTCACTCATTAAGTTTTCAGACCTTGTTTTTTTGCTTATCCTTAACTACTGTTGTGACAATTGAGCAGGACAGGTTTGCTAGGAGGGTTGATCAAGTGCTTGTGTGAATCAGTAACCATGTGGGAGGGAGTACAGATTTTTCTCTTGTTCTTCTTTAGTTGAACTGTTATTTTCTCCTAAAAACTTCAGCTGTTTCTTACAGCATGACTACTAGACCAACACACCCATTCTTCCCTTGTCAGCTGCTTTCAGGCATTTGAAAAGAAAAAGTGATCCAAAGAAGATGCGGTAACCAATAAAGATAGGTGACTATTAGGTCTGCTCAGCAGTAGAGGTTGCTTGACAGTCTCAGGATCCTTCCTTTCCCTGTGGAACCTGAGCTATGAGCTGTGTTTTGCTGTTTCTTCTTACCATCCCAGGTATTTGTGCCTACCAATAGAACGGTAAACAAAACCAATTGAATTTAATAACTATTTATAATCAAAAACAAAAGCAAGACAATGAGAAAGAGAAACTGCATCTTAGAAAGGCACCTCTCCCCCACCTCTCCCTTCTTCCAAAGCCCAAAGGCTTTGTTCCTGGTTTCTGTACCTTTTTCCCCCCTCCAGCGGCGCAGGGGGGCAGGGAATGGGGGCTGCAGTCAGTCCGCTGCTTCTTCCTCCTCAGGGGAGGGCTCCTCACAGTCGTTCCCTGCTCCAGCATGGGGTCCCTTCTCATGGGAGAGTCCTTCACAAACTGCTCCAGCGTGAGTCCTTCCCACACGGGGTCACAGTCCTCTGACATCTGCTTGGCTCCAGTGTGGGTTTACCTCTTCTCATGGACTGCTTGAGGGACAAACGGGCATCACCAATGAGTCTTCTCCACACTGCAGGGGAATCTCTGTTCTGGGGCACCTCCTTCCTCTCCTTTCTCTTCACTGACTAGCATATCTGCGTAGTTGTCTCTCTCAGATCCTGCTTCTCTCTCTGCTGCAGGTTCTTTCATCAGCTCCCGAGAAGACTGACTCTGGGGCAAGCCATGGCAGAGGCTTGGGCTACCGGTCAGCCTGGCCTGGGCCCTGCCCGGTGCCGCGCCAATCCCCATGTTCCGTACCCCCTCTTCAATCTGTCATTCACAGAGGTGCCAATTGGCTCAGCCCTGGCCTGGGGTGGGTCCAGGCTGAAGCTGGTGAACTTCCAGCAGTTTCTCACAGGGGCCAGCTCAGTGGTAGTCCTTCCCCCACCCCCCGTCTGCTAAACCCTTGGAGCCGAGGGTGGGGTGAACCCTGAGCAGTCACTTACAGGAGCCACCACTGCAGCCCCTCCCTTGCTACCAGAGCAGACTTGGAGCTGGCGGAACTCTTAGCAGTTCCTTAGAGGAGCCATTACTGTGACCCCTCCCCTGCTAAAAAACAAACCCACCACACAAAACCACAACACCCTGTAGTGCTGTTAAAGCAACTATGTAGTGCTGCTTAGTCCTGATCTCCTTCTAACAGCAATGATATGACCACATGGAAGAACCATCTTTGTTCCCTGCCACACCTTTCTTTTTCACCTCAATACACCAATAAGTCTATTTTCCTTTTCAGCTTCCGCTGCCTCCTAATGCTGAGACATGGGACCTGCATGTCAGCTGAAAAGGTGGGAGCGCTCAGGCAGCTGTGAGTGGCAGGGATGCCCTCTGTCTTTCTTTTTCTGGGAAGGACTTTGTGTTTCTTATGTAGAAGGAGTCCTGCCTGTCACTCAGTGTTTGTTTTTGACAATGTCTCAACTTTTTAATGACCTAAGTAGCTATAATGCAAACCAGCATTTGAGTAGAAGGGAAGGGGGGGAATAAAAAAAAAAAAAAAAAAGAAAAAACCCAAAACCACACAAACCAAAACACCTTTGTTTCACAACCTTGTTCTGTTACCTAAGATGTTCTGATCAAATCATGCAATTTGTTAGCAAGAAATCTCAAAATCTCACCAAGCTTACAGCTTTGTGTTACGAAGGTTGTAATGCACCTGCTTCTGTTTCCTCCAAGCAGAAGAAAGAGGCGATGTTGATGATGGCAACATTACTCAAAGTCTACCTCATATAAGTAGCTGTTTGAGTCTGTTCCTTCTGTCCTGGATAGGTCAGCTCACATCTCTTAGCCAGCCTACCTGATGGGTTTGCCTCTGATACACAGGGAGTGAAAGAGGCTGTCTTGCATGTTGTGTTAAAATGGACCAAACTATGCTCAACACCAGGCTGAATACACTCACAGCGCAATACATGTGCATGTGTGCAGAGATTATTTCTTGCACCTCTGCTGGCTGAACTGTGTGGACTCTAAGTTAATGGAGTCATGACCAATGGAAGCAGAAATGTAAGAGCAAAGGGAAGGGGATGTCAGAAATACACAGGAGCAAGTGTCTTGTGTTGCTCCAGAGGCTGTTGTACTTGGATGTCAGCAGCTGACATTTCAAGTTTTTCTCACTACCCTTCTGATACATTTGTGCCAGCAATAACAATATTGCTTGGAAGACCTCAAAATGGAAATATGATTCCTGGGAGAAAATTGTTGTTCTTCTTTAAGGGCTACTCCAAAGTTCCTTAGAAGAAGAGGCCTGACACAAGATTAGCTTGTGCACTCTGTAGTTAATGCTTCCCAACCTTGCTTGAACTTCCAGGCTGGCAAGGCCTGTCTCCTTGGGACAGAAACTGAAGTAAGAAATCCCTGAATCTCTTGACCCGCATTTCCTTGTGGTCCTTGCAAAGGCTCATAGCTTGGAATTTTTTACATTGCCTCCTAGCTCATGACATCCTCACGTGGAAGCATCAGATCTGATCAACTTCTGTCACTTAAGTCCAAGTTTCTACTAAGAGATATGTTTAGGCCGGGGAGAGGACGACCTGGATGATATTCCAACCTATTACTGAGGAGAGAGAGGCCAAGGTCTCAGACCCTGCAGGCTGTAGTGTAACAGCAGGCTAAAGCTGCATAAATCTGAAGGGTGACTAAGGACTTCACATCCAGTGGCTTAGATTTTTAATGTCTCTCTATGAGAAGGAATCATCCTAATTCTGAGGCTTCAGTACTGCGGATTAACAGCTAAGTGCTACTGCCCTTGCTATCTTTGTCTTCTCCTTCATTCCCACACACAAATGCATCTCCTGCACAAAACAGTCCTTCACAGATCTGGCTTAATTCCAGCCAGAAGTCCTGCAAATCAGAGGTTCACAAAAGCTGCCCCTTGCTGGAAGCAGAAGGGGTGGTGAGTGGTGGTGGTCCTGTAAAATTCCAGATTTCTGGCCTACTGTCTTTCTGTTCCAGCTGCTGGCAACTGGATCCCAGGGCAGCTGGCTCTCAGCCTTTCTGCCTGAGCAGCCGGTGTTTCAGACTTGTGTACATTTGTGCCTCTTGTGTACGGATTGTTTAAAAGTAAAAGGTTCTGTAATGAAGATGAGTTACTTGTATAAATACAGCTTGAGAAAGAGGAACTGGGTGGAGTGGAGAAAAACTTTTGAGTTCATCTGGCAGCTAGCTCCATATAAGGCAAAATCTGCAAAAGCATAGACTTGTGTGATCAAGCACACCTAACATTTAGTATTCCAATTAAGGAAAATGCTCAGTATTTGCACAGTATCTTACATTGCTATACCTATGGTGTTCCCTGCCTTGTTTACTGGCCTTTTAATATTTCATTGGAAACACCAGACAGTATGGCTCATTAACATGATGTAGTTCTCTGACTGGAATCAAATGTGATACTGAAGCTCTGGAAGAATCTAAACCAAATGTCATATTGTTATTCTAACCTAACATGTAACACTAAACCAGTGATCTCCACGGATTTGTTCTCTGGAACAAATGGTGGTGCTTTCCAGAAGCAAAGGTACCTACACCTTGGGGGATTGCCTCTCTGATAAGGGGTAGCTTCATAATAGATCTCCCATCCATAAGGAGAACTACCATGGTCTCATAACTTTCAGTAATTCAGATGGCGGTAACAGGGTGTCAGCAACTCCTCCCTGTTTCATGATTCTAATTCCTGGAGAGCTGGGATTAATTCAGTTGCAGATGTCAATTGTTGCTAATTCAGCTCAGCAGCGATAAAATGGCTGATTCGGCAGGAAACAGAATTCATTTTCTTCTAGACATATACTGGTAGCTCTTTTCATGAGTTCAGCTATTTGTGATGCTCCCTACCCTG
>NW_010143160.1:8835-10427 GCF_000699245.1 Pterocles gutturalis
CCAGTTATAGCTACTGTTCTTGCATTCCCAATGAGATCTAATCAATGTTAGGGATGCCAAGAACTCTGAAGACTTGGCCTTCATGCTTCTGTTCAAAACTAAGCTTTGGCAACTGATACCATCTGAACATGCTACTGTTCTTAAATTGTTCTGTTTTCCTCCTTCTTTTCATCCCCTTCTCCATGCAACTTCCTGAAGTGAACCACTTTGGGAGGGGGGGAAGTCAATCCACACACAAAACACCCTGCAGCAGCTAGTTTAATGGATAGTATGCATGAAATACAAAATCATCCTCTCTAGAAAGTCTAATTAGATGATTTTACTTAATCTCTACAGAGAAGACTGAATAATCTTGTGAGACTACATCACTGAATTAGAGCTTCAGTTGTTTCAAGGGTGGAGGGTTTTGTTCAAGGAGGAAGAAAAAAGAACTGCTGACATCTGCAGCACAAAAAGAAATTTTGAATTTAAGAAATAAGAATTCCTGTATGAAAAAAATTGTTAGTAAAAGCCTGAAAAAAAAGTGTATATCTTTATGGAAGGAAAGAGGAGATGATTCTGTTCCTAGAGAACATTTGGCAAAGGTTATTTTTATTGCAAGAGGATATACTACCCAGGATACTACTTCTAAAACAAACATCTGTCTTAGCTAAACCTAAGCAAGAACAAATACTGGTATGCCAAGAATGCTGGTTACACTTGCTACAATGAAAGCTCTATATAATAAGCTTATGCAATACATGCTCTGACTTTAAACATGTGGAATATCTTAAGGATATCTGCTCGTTAAAATGATTCTTGTCAAATGCTATATTGCACAAGCTGACACAGGGCTTCATGAATTTCCAAGCTTGGAATGCCTTCAGCTCTCTCGTGAGTTGAATGTCAAATGACAAGGCTGTATCTGCGAGGAGATGGGATGGAAAATGCTTCATGTCCTCTTGGAGGAATCTCAGTGCAGAAAACTGATTTAGTTTCATAGAATAGTTTGGGTTGGAAGGAACATTTAAGATCATCTAGTTCCAACACCCCTGCCATAGGCAGGGACACCTCCCACTAGACCAGGTTGCTCAAAGCCTCATCCAGCCTTGCCTTGAACATCTCCTTGAACACCTTGGAATGTTTATTGTTCCTTTTGAAGTCACCTGTCTGTCCTTCTGTATGGGGTGTAAACTCTTAGGTTTAATTTTGTAAACAGGCTTTAGAACAACTCATTTATTGGGGAATGTATGGAGTGAAACTGCAGTTAGTGCTGCTGGCAAAGCTTCCACCATATGGCTAGTCCACAGGCGAGATATTTAAGGATTACACTTAACCTTTGTGGATCATCTTCCCAAATTACAACCACTTTAATTAGTCTCTGAACGTTTTTGGATTCTCTTCTTTCCCAAAATCCAACTAACAAGCACTTTGTTGAGGTAAATATACTACTTGACCAAAAATAAAAGCTAGTTACTTTTCATATCTCAATGAAAAAAAATTAAATAAGTAATTATATTAAAATAAAACAAAAAAGGTTAAAACTTACTACAGAATCAGTCTTTGGTGTCTATTACCTTCATATGGGTTAGCAGTTTGCAAGCATCAGACTA
>NW_010143160.1:10566-12621 GCF_000699245.1 Pterocles gutturalis
CAAAAAGCCTTTACATTCATCTTTGAAAGATCACATTATGGTCAAAATGGCTGTTCTTTTGGAGTTGTTTGATTAAGATTGCTTCAATAGGAGAAAAAGCTTTAGTATATATTCAATATATATATTGAATATACTATATTGAATACTATATATTATAAATATAGTATATATTCAATATGTGTATATATATTGGAGTATAATATTCCTCACTGTCCAAGTAGAGTGATGATAGCTATAAAATAATCAAATGCTGTAAGCATGAGTTTTCCTGTCTCAAAACAATGCAAAAACTTACTAATTCCTGTGTTCTATGTAAGCTTCTTCAGCCATAAAAATGGAAAAAAAAATTGAACATTTCATTTGGTGCATGTATCCATCTTTTTGCTGGAATTTAAAGAGTGTTGACGACATATCTAATACAATCAGGAATATTAAATTGCCATATCTTCCCAGCTTAACTTTAGACAAGGGGTTAATGATAGGTAGTTGCTTAAGTGTTTGGATTTGGGAGCGGGGAGGGGGGGATAGATTGGGTTTTTTTGGGAAATTAAAACCTTAGCACACATGTAACTAATTGAATTATTAAAAGGTCAAGAATGTGCCTGTTTGGGGACAGGGGATAATGTCAGGAAAGTGCCTTTGTAGTTTTAAATGCATACCTACTACTTTTTTATTCCTTTCTCTTATTACTTCCCCCAAAAATGAGTATCAGGCTATTTTCCTGTCCTTTCTTTGTAGATTATCCTTTGCCTGCTTCCTAGATTTTTACATGAGACCAGTCTGTTCTCCTGTCTTGTACTGCAGCTGAGTAATCCCACTCCCTACAGAATCATCTGGTTTTATCCAGGGATTTCTTGATTTTTCTTCCTTTCATAAATCTTGTTTAAACATTTATCATTCTTCAAATTAGGACTAAATTTCCCACTCATGGAGATAAGTCCACTTCAATACACCATAATCTCTCACTAGTTGAAGCTTTTCCTTTGGATACTGCTTTATCTGTTTTACCCCACCTTCACTGTCCCAACTTCTATTCCACAGATGTTTGTTGCCTTCAGTCCTCAGTGCATGGTCCTCTTTCCTCTCTGTAGAGAGAGAATGCTAGTAGCAGAATCTTCCTTTAGCAAAGCACTGACAATATATGGTTATTTTTCCATAAATGAAAGAAGAAAATAATTTCACATATACAAGGTACATGTTTCTGGTCTTCAAGCAGGGAGCAAAATTGATTAAATCATTAAATGCAAAACATCTTAGTGTTTGTGGCTGTTCCAGCTGCCTACTATTGAAAACCTGAGAGTGTTTCTCAGTAAGATGGACTAAGGGATTGCAGCCAAGTGGCTGCATGAGAACTGTCCTAGAATCAGTGGTCTAAGTCGGCAGTATTGGCTGTAGGTACGTTGTGGTCCTGAATTAGCTCAAGAAAGAATTGGTTTTGTCTAATTGTTAAAAGCATCAGAAAAAGGTATGAGTTAAATTGCATACACAGTAAGGTATTGTACTTCAAACATTCTCCTAAGCATGATAAGAAAAATAAAATAACAGCAAGGTATCTCTGAGATCTTGCTAAGATTTACAAATAGTGTTGTAGGAGTATCTGAGTGGAAATTAATTTTTAATTTAAATTTTGTTTTTCTTGTCTCTCCTTAAATGTTCTTCTGCAATTGTCCATTCACATCAAGGTTGTATCCATTTTGAAAGCACAGAAGCTAGAAAGTAGTGTTTCTGCCGTCTGTTATAGAGCTGTATTTAGAAAGTTTTGAGTATCTGAAAGTTTTAAAGACAGTTTGCTGATCCAAATCTTATAAAAGAACTTTAAAAATCTCAAATCATCCTATTCTGATCTCATGTGTCTTACATATCTTGTCCTGCTTTCCTTGACTTGGTCCATGAGAGACTTGCTGTTGACTTGAATGATCCAAGACTTGGGAATCCTCCTTCTACAAATAATGTAAACTCAGTATCTGTTCAGTGGCTTTATTTATCTCTATTGACATGATGTCATTGAACTGTTCCCAAACACCTAAGATACTTTCCCCGGCTGCCATGACCTCA